>NC_141075.1:36378303-36590803 GCF_041138505.1 Cibotium barometz | reverse complement strand
TATTGGAATTTGACTTCCCAGTTACAGTGAGAAAGGGGACACAACATGTATTGGTCGATCATATGTCGAGAATTCCAAATGGGGAACCAGAAACTGGTGTTGATGATGACCTCCCTGATGCTTGTTTGTTCAAACTAGACATGGTGCCTGAATGGAGCGAGGAAATCAGCAGTGCATCCATCACAAGCCGATATGTAATCGTGGCTATAGACTATTTCACAAAATAGGCGCAGAAGCCAGAGCCTCTAAGCGAGCTGATGCATGAACAATAGCAAAGTTCTTATATGAGAAAATTATTTCGAGATTTGGCTGCTCGTTAGAGTTAGTCAATGATCGCGGTTCACATTTCATTAATGAGGTTATTGATCACTTACTTGTTGGATTCCTTGTAGTCCACCAGAAGTCATCACCTTATTATCCATAGGCTAATGGTCAAGTGGAGAGTACAAATAAATTTTGTATACTATCTTGACGAAAACATTGGAAGCAAGTCAAACGGATTGGGAACATAAGCTAACAGCAACCTTATGGTGGGCATATCAAACATAAGCTAACAGCAACCTTATGGTGGGCATATCAAACATCATATAAGGTAACGACGGGATATACCCCCTTCCATCTAGCTTATGGTGTTGAGGCAGTAATGCCTATGGAATACCTAGTTCCAAGCTTCAAAATTGCAGTGAAAGAATGTTTGATGGAAAATGCATTAGTTGAAAGGCTAATCGATTTTGAGAGAAGCTTGATGAAACCAAACTAATTGCATTGCATGGACTTATGGTCGAAAAACTACAAAGAAAACATTGGTTCGATAATAACTCCAGATCAAACTTCCTACTATGCGTCTATACATAGTAGGATCCTCCAAAATCTCTCCTGAATCTGCACTCAACTTGCCATTCTGATCCAATGGCACTGAGATAGGCTTACAGCCTATCATACCATACTTGGACAACATGTCCAAGCCATACTGTCTCTGCAGTAATCCAATACCATGTGGTGACCTAATCACCTCAATGCCCAAATATCTTAGCTCCCCCAGATCCTTCATCTCAACCTTCTGTCTAAGCAAGATCTTTACATCAAAGATCTCTGCATCATGGTCCCCCGTAATGATCAGGTCATCTACATAGATGACAACAAGCACAACCCCTCTATCACTGTGTCTCACATACAGTGAGAAATCTGCATTGGCTACATGAAAGCCAATAGTGACAAGATATTCAGAAATCTTGTCAGACCATGCTCTTGGTGCTTGTTTTAAGCCATAGAAGGCTTTCTTCAACCTGTAAACATGCTCGGGGTGACTCACATCCAGGTGGCTGCAACATATACATCTCTTCCTCCCATGCAAGAATGCATTTTTTACATCCATCTGATGTAAAGACCATTGCTTTGACATAGCCACTGCTATCACAATTCTCACTGTTACCATCTTGGCAACAACTGGGCTGAAAGTTTCCTCATAATCAATGCCATATGTCTACGCATATCCTTTGGCTACTAATCTAGCCTTGTACTTGCTTATGCTTCCATCACTGTTATGTTTTACTTTGTACACCCACTTGCATCTAATGGCTTTCTTGCCTTCAGGCAATTGCACTATGTAAGATTCCTCCCCCAACCCCTTTTTGATGTCTAGTATCTTCCCCTGTAATCAACCCTCTTCAGAAATATAAAGACCTTGTTGCTAACTATTTTAGCCTAGAGAGAGAAAAATTATTCTAGAGAGAGAATATTCAGATTTTGAATATTTTTGGATAGAAAAATATCTCTTATAATTCAGATGAGTTCCCCTGAAACAGAAATTCAAAAAGAATTTTCCAATGTGCAATTGGAATTAATTGGAAATAGGTATAAAGAACCTTAGTCTAAGGGTCTAGATTTTCAGAAATCTTTAGACTATGGTCCAATTAAGGTTCCTATGGGCCAATAGCATCAATCCATGTGTAGGGAGGAGATAAATCCAATTTGTAAAAAGAAGATACCCAAAAATGAGTAAAAGCTCACATAAGGTGAAGAGTTGAAAATGTACAAGGTTTATTAGTAAAAAACTATGAGCAATATTAAAAATATGAGATATTTTGGGTATCCAAAAATGAGTAAATGCTCACATAAGATGAAGAGTTGAAAATGTACAAGGTTTATTAGTAAAAAACTATGAGCAATATTAAAATAATTCCATTATGACACATATGTAAGGAAGGGGAATTCTTTAAAGGAGGTGCATATTTCACATTGTTGAAATATACAAGTGAAAAGGGTGTGTGTGGGAACAAGCTCTTGGATAGAGGCTGTAAAAGAGAAGATGTAATTGTGAAAGAACCTGTGAAAAGGTGAGAAGAATCTACTGGGAGAGAATAATGGGTAGCATGAGGGAATTTAGGAGTGTGGAGATATTCTGGGAGATATTCAGGGAAAAGAGAAGAGGTGGAGAGAATCAGGCAAAAGGTGGAGATATTCAGGGAGTGAATCATGGAGAAATCAATGGGATTTGATGCTTGATGTAAACTCTATAAATTGAGGCATAGCCCTAATGAGAATTTGCTGGTTTTTGAGTATCCATGCCTACATTAATCTATCTGCTAATTATTCAATAATTACGTGTTAATCATTTGCTAATCACTTTCTTAATCATGTTGATTCTAGTGTTTGATCCACCATAGCTCATCATTATGCTCAAATTTCAACATGGTATCAGAGCCATGCCTAGAATCAACCAGATTTATGAGCCCATTAGTGAATTAATCAGGATTAGTAGGTAATTAGCAAAAAAATCAGTTTTTAGTGAGTTTTCACTCTTCCCCTTCACCCCCAGCCAGTGGAGGGTCTCTAGCATCTAGCACACATCAAATTAGGGCAAAAGCTTCTAGCCATAGCTAGCTAAGCTCCTTAGCTTCAAGCCTATCTACTCCACGCAGCAAACCGCCGGCGGAAGCACCAGATTTTCGCAGATTTCTAGGTGCCGTTTTTCTGAAGTAGAATGAAGATTGCTCTTTGCTCAGTTCAAATGTCTTCAATTCCTCTTAGCACAAAGGGTAATCAAGCATGCTCTACAAGCTGGTGAAGACAGAAATCAATTTCATCAAGTCTACAGAGAGATCAAAGCTCTTCATCAAATCTGCAGGTGACTTTGGTAAAACAGAGATTAAGCTTTAATTATTTGGTCAAATCTTGTGTTTCTTGGCTTAATCCTCTACTAGACTCATTGCTATTGATGCCTTTGAAAGCATTTGAGCTCATTTGAAGTGGAAGGCACCAGATCTGGACTCCCCGCATACTCTGTTTTCTGCACACAAACCAGAGCATTAATTTGCTAATCAGTGATTAATCAGTGCTAATCACTGTACTTTGGTGCAATTGAGGGTTCAAATTAACCATTAGGTATCTGATACAGATCCCTATAACTTCAGATTTCAAATCGGAGTTGGTTTGATACTCCAACCATCCCGTACAAATTGGTTACCCTTAATTTAGTGTAATTTCTAGAAAATTGTGCTGATAAAATTTGTGAAAATCATCATTTTGCATTCAACCCTTGGTTAATGCCTGTAAATCTCACTCAAATTCAAGATTATTCACAGCCAGAATTGCATTTGGAATGTGCATGAGAATGAATGCTATACGCATTATGTATTGGGCACATTTTATCAGTGTAAAAATGGGAACAGACACTGCCCTTGTCCAGATTAAGGCAAGAGGTAAGACCTCCCGCATAAATTTGGGTTTGCATTGCATAATGATACAAAATAAACATAAAAAGCCCAAAGGAACTGTCAGCAAAACATTGAAACATGTTGCTCACATGGAGCAAAATGACCTGACGGACGAGCTCATGGCCCCAGCCATGAAAGAAGAAGAATATCTCTTTCCAGGAAGAGGATCCACACCGAGAAGAAGACTTGAAGGAAGACATGGACACGAGAAGAGAAGCTGCCACAAGAAGAGAAGCTGCCCCGAGAAGACTGAAAGAAGAGACGGACACGTGGAGAGATGCTGCCACGAGAAGAAGACTGAAGAGAAGAAAAGATGTGAGGCTCCAAAGAGTGAGGAGCCATGTGAAAATCTCTGAGAGAGAGAGAGAGAGAGAGAACCCACAACCCAATGTAACCTGCCCCAATAAAGTAAAACCACCTCTGAGCCACCGATGATGTAGGCCACGTGGTAGATGTATGTGTGAGCACTTTAGTCAAGGTCGCGGGCACTTATAGTAGCCTTGGACACATAGAGAGAGAGAGTGTCAAGGACTATGGAGTTTAGGGACTTGAGGCACTGGTCGCGGACTGTCAAGTAAGAAAGAAACTTGATACAGGGTCCAGGTGTGCTGAGATAACTTGAGGGGAGGAGTAGACACTGGTCGCGGACTACCAAGTAAAGGGTGGCAAACTTGGTATAGGGTCTAGGTGTACTAGGATTATTCACTTGAGGGGAGGTGTTGAAATATACAAGTGAAAAGGGTGTGTGTGGGAACAAGCTCTTGGATAGAGGCTGTAAAAGAGAAGATGTAATTGTGAAAGAACCTGTGAAAAGGTGAGAAGAATCTACTGGGAGAGAATAATGGGTAGCATGAGGGAATTTAGGAGTGTGGAGATATTCTGGGAGATATTCAGGGAAAAGAGAAGAGGTGGAGAGAATCAGGCAAAAGGTGGAGATATTCAGGGAGTGAATCATGGAGAAATCAATGGGATTTGATGCTTGATGTAAACTCTATAAATTGAGGCATAGCCCTAATGAGAATTTGCTGGTTTTTGAGTATCCATGCCTACATTAATCTATCTGCTAATTATTCAATAATTACGTGTTAATCATTTGCTAATCACTTTCTTAATCATGTTGATTCTAGTGTTTGATCCACCATAGCTCATCATTATGCTCAAATTTCAACACACATAAGATGAAGAGTTGAAAATGTACAAGGTTTATTAGTAAAACAACTATGAGCAATATTAAAATGATTCCATTATGACACATATGTAAGGAAGGGGAATTCTTTAAAGGAGGTGCATATTTCACATAAGATGAAGAGTTGAAAATGTACAAGGTTTATTAGTAAAAAAACTATGAGCAATATTAAAATGATTCCATTATGACACATATGTAAGGAAGGGGAGTTCTTTAAAGGAGGTGCATATTTCACATGCTTGAATGAGTTTTAAACTCATAAAAATTGAGATATTTCATCTCTCCTCTCTCCTCATTCAAGTCTAGTTCCAAAAAGTTAGCTTAACTGACCTAAAAATGGTCAAAAATTGACCAAACTGATTTGGAAAATTCTAGAATCAGTTTGTTTGGTTAGGAGCTCAATTTTTCCTATAAATAGAAGCCTCCCCCTTGTTGAAAAATAGATAGTGTTTATGCATCGTTACTCTACTCCACCTAAGCCAAGAATTGTGAATTCATTTAATAATTCACTAGTTTTTGGAGCTTCCCTCTTTCTTCAATCCCCATTAGTGGCTCCATCAACATACTTAACCAATTGATTGGTTGGGGGCCTCTACCGTGAACAAAGAATCAAGCAATTTGTAAGGTAATTAGTGAATATTGATCTTTTCTATAATTTCTCAATGTTTCTCTCTTCTCAACCCCTCTCAAGCTTGAGAAGCTTAATTGGTATGGTTTTTTAAATGCTATTAAAGTTAATTGGTGAATAGTAGTGAAGAGTTACATAATTTAATAAATGCTATTGAAGTTAATTTTTATTTATGTTTAAATTCTAATGGTTTTTATGTAATTTCTCTCTCTCACTCAAAAAATGGTCATACTCATGACCCATTCTCAATCCAAATGAAGCTTTTCATAAAGCTTTTCCTTAATCCAAGATTAAGCATGCTTGAGGCCAAATTAATGGCTTTTTCCTATGCTTTTAGTTTATGCATATTGATGATTCAATCCATTATAGATTAATGATCCAATTAGAGATCATTTTAATTATTTCCTTAATGATAAGCTTTATCCCTTAGAAAAAATTGAGATTTATCAGTCATAGCAGCGGAGCTATGGCAAAATTTTTATAAAAATTATGCATAAAATAATTTCATTCAAAGCATAAAAAGAGGACTTCCTACCATATTCTAGGAATTATCATCCTAGATTAATTGAAAGAATTTCATTATAATCATGGAGAAATTGAATTTTAATATCATGCATAAAGGATAATTTTTTTATATCAAAAGTGTTACTTTTATCATTTTTAATTTTCATGCATAGAAGTATGCATAAAGGATAATTTTTTTATATTAAAAGTGTTACTTTTATCATTTTTAATTTTCATGCATAGAAGTAAGCATAAAGGAAAATTTTTTTATATCAAAAGTGTTACTTTTATCATTTTTAATTTTCATGCATAGAAGTATGCATAAAGGATAATTTTTTAATATTAAAAGTGTTACTTTTATCATTTTTAATTTTCATGCATAGAAGTATGCATAAAGGAAAATTTTTTTATATCAAAAGTGTTACTTTTATCATTTTTAATTTTCATGCATAGAAGTATGCATAAAGGATAATTTTTTTAAATATTAAAAGTGTTACTTTTATCATTTTTAATTTTCATGCATAGAAGTATGCATAAAGAAAATTTTTTTATATCAAAAGTGTTACTTTTATCATTTTTAATTTTCATGCATAGAAGTATGCATAAAGGATAATTTTTTTATATATTAAAAGTGTTACTTTTATCATTTTTAATTTTCATGCATAGAAGTATGCATAAAGGATAAAATTTTTATATCAAAAGTGTTACTTTTATCATTTTTAATTTTCATGCATAGAAGTATGCATAAAGGATATTTTTTTTTATATCAAAAGTGTTACTTTTATCATATTGGATTTCATGCATAGAGGTATGCATAAAAGTTGAATATTTTATTATAAAAGTGTTACTTTTAGCATAATTGAATTTCATGCATAGAGGTATGCATAAAAGATATGGGAAGTGATATGATATGATAAGATGCATGTGGATGTGGATATGGATGTGTATGTATGAATGTGGATATGGGATGTGGATGTATAAATGAGGATGTGAAAATGGAGATAAGCATGTAGATGTGGATGTATGGATGTGAATGTGGATGTGGATGTGGATGTATGGATGTATGAATGTGGATGTATGGATGTGAATGAGGATGTAGATGTGGATGCATGGATGTAAATGTGGATGTGGATGTATGGATGTATGCATGTAGATGTGGATGCATGAATGTGGATGTATGGATGTGAATGAGCATATAGATGTGGATGTATGGATGTGAATGTGCATGTAGATATGGATGTATATATGTGAATGGGAATGTGGATGTGGATGTATGTATGCATGTGGATGTGGATATGGATGTGTATGTATGAATGTGGATATGGGATGTGGATGTATAAATGAGGATGTGAAAATGGAGATAAGCATGTAGATGTGGATGCATGAATGTCGATGCATGGATGTGAATGAGGATATAGATGTGGATGTATGGATGTGAATGTGCATATAGATATGGATGTATATATGTGAATGGGAATGTGGATGTGGATGTATGTATGCATGTGGATGTGGATATGGATGTGTATGTATGAATGTGGATATGGGATGTGGATGTATAAATGAGGATGTGAAAATGGAGATAAGCATGTAGATGTGGATGTATAGATGTGAATGTGGATGTGGATAAGGATGTATGAATGTGGATGTATGGATGTGAATGAGGATGTGGATGTGGATGCATGGATGTAAATGTGGATGTGTATGTATGGATGTATGCATGTAGATGTGGATACATGAATGTGGATGTATGGATGTGAATGAGGATATAGATGTGGATGTATGGATGTGAATGTGCATGTAGATATGGATGTATAGATGTGAATGGGAATGTGGATGTGGATGTATGTATGTATGTGGATGTGGATGTATGAATGAGGACGTGATAATGAATGTATGCATGTGGATGTGGATATGGATGTGTATGTATGAATGCGGATATGGATGTGGATATGGATGTGTATGTATGAATGTGGATATGGGATGTGGATGTATAAATGAGGATGTGAAAATGGAGATAAGCATGTAGATGTGGATGTATGGATGTGAATGTGGATGTGGATGTGGATGTATGGATGTGGATATGGATGTGAATATATGATATGTGATGTGAAGGAATCTGAAGTGAAGAGATGGAAAATGATGTGATTGGATGAGTACACATATAAATGAAATGTGGAATAAGTAATGTGGATTGTATGAGGGATAATGTGGAAAAATGAGAGTTAATATAGAAATTGTATTTGTAAATTGTTTATAAATGCTGTTTGTAAATGGCTGTTTTATGTCAAGAATGCTGGGAAAGCATTTTGACCGTCTTGTGATTAAGGTCGTGGAGACCTATCTGATAAAGTTGCAACTGCTGACGGAGAGTCAATGGAGGACGTCTCGCGTAGCAAGGTCGGCCGAGGTCTTGACCAGCCTCGGTTCGATTAAAATGGTGAGCTTCCGGTACGGTGGATGAGGGACCAAGGAAGCGGCCTATGAGTGAAGCGCTAGGTCACCTGCGAAGGATCCTAGAGGGTGCTGACCATACGGTGCTCGGGCTCTGGGTCGCCCAGGATACCCACGCGTGCGTCGAGGAAGATATTGGAACAAGGAGTAAGAGCTGTTTTGTGAAACCGGGCATGGATCTTGTTGATTGACCTTGCTGGTCTTCAATGGATGAGTCCATGGCTCTTTATATGGATCTGTTGGTTGATCTTGCTGATCTTCAACGAGAGTCCATCTTGAATTTTTATAAGTGATTATATTGCCGAGTATTATGGGCTAGGAACTATTGAAAAGGCCCCTGTGTTGTGAGATCCCTGTTCCCACCGAGCAACGAATTCAGGATACTGGCAGCGGAAGTAGCACTTCTCGCGCGGGAAAGGGGTCCCACATTCGGGGCCTCGTCCACGGATATCCGGACAAAAGACTAATCCGTCGGTTTTTCCAAAACCAGACCCGGAAAAACTTCCCTTATCCGGAAAGCATGGGCGATTCCACCAGGATAATTTTTACTCTAACGTAGTCAAAACCCTTACTGATCAAACAGATCCGACTGCATCTATAAAGATACTTGGTCAGATCAAGGAAGAAACTTGCACTTGGATCATTGGGATCAACGCTTTTTTCCCCACCAAGGAGGCACAGCCGTTGATTCCTATCCATAGAACAATTACTATCCGGGATTTACTTTATCTATCGTAATAACAGAAATTGAGTCTCGATTTACGGATCCATCAGTCCAGCCTAACCCCATCTGATCCCATGGGTTAGCCAACCGCCCAACCACTGTAGTGATGGGATCCAATTTGGAATTTGGTTAGGTTTTGTCCCGGGTACCAAGGAAAAGAGTTCCAAGGCCCCCTAGCCGGAATTTCATGCAAACATAAAACTAGCCACACCACTTACACACCCAATATGAAAATTGCCTTTTTTCTTAGCATCAGCTAACTTTAAAACAATCCTTTAATGAAACCATAGTACCACTGATCACAATCTTCCAATTTATCCAGTTGATTCATAATTTCCCATCATTCCTTCATCAGAGTATCTATGGCATCATTGGCAACTAGAACGCTCACCACCTGTCCACACAGGGGCCGTTTCAATAGTTCCTAGCCCATAATACTCAACAATATAATCACTTATCAAGATGGACTCTCGTTGAAGATCAGCAAGATCAACCAACAGATCCATATAAAAGAGCCATGGACTCATCCGCCGTTGAGGACCAGCAAGGTCAGTCAACCAGATCCATGCCCGGTTCCAGAAAACAACTCTTACTCCTTGTTCCAATATCTTCCTCGACGCACGCGTGGGTATCCTGGGCGACCCAGAGCCCGAGCACCGTATGGTCAGCACCCTCTAGGATCCTTCGCAGGTGACCTAGCGCTTCACTCATAGGCCGCTTCCTTGGTCCCTCATCCACCGTACCGGAAGCTCACCATTTAAATCGAACCGAGGCTGGTCAAGACCTCGGTCGACCTTGCTACGCGAGACGTCCTCCATTGACTCTCCGTCAGCAGTTGCAACTTTAACAGTTAGGTCTTCATGACCTTAATCCACAAGATGGTCAAAATGCTTCTCCAGCATTCTTGACATAAAACAGTCATTTACAAACAGTCACAAAATACAGTTTCTAAATCGAACTCTCGTCTTTCCACATTATCCCTCCTTAGTCCACATTACTTATTCCACATTCCATTCAATGTGTACTCATTCTCATCCATTTCCTCATATCGACGACACATTAATTCACATACATTTTCACATTCACATCCATACATCCACATTTACATGCATACATCCATTTTCACATCCTCATTTATACATCCACATCCCATATCCACATTCATACATACATCCACATCCACATTCCACATTCACATCTATACATCCACATCTACATCCATATACATACATACATCCACATCCACATTCCCATTCACATCTATACATTCACATCTACATCCACATACATACATACATCCACATCCACATTCCCATTCACATCTATACATCCACATCTACATCCACATTCACATCTATGCATATACATCTTCATGCATACATCCATTTTCACATTCATACATCCACTTTCACATTCATACATCCATACTCCCATCTCCACATCCACACATCCACATACATACATCCATTTCCACATTCCCATTCATGTAACCCCATATGTCTTCACATCTAATCTTTTACATCACATCCATTCTCGCCCTATCACAACCCATATACATCCTATTCTATCACATACACTTCTTACCTCATCCCATACACATCTTATCACATCCTATCACTTTCCATACGCATCTTATCAATTCTTATCACATCTCATACACCTCTTATCACATCTTATCACATTTCATATCTTTTTAAAAAAAAAAAAAAAGAGAATTCTTATATTTGATATAAGATTTCTCTACACATTTATTTATACATAAATTCCATTTAAGGAGACTAACACTTTCGAAATTAAAATCAATCTTTTATGCATCTTCTTATGCATAAATTCAGTTTGGTAGGAAATTACACTTTTAGAATAAAAGAATTTCTCTTATGCATCTAAGTTAAGCATAAAATCCATTTATGAGAAAAATCACACTTTTAGTATAAAAAGAATATCTTTTATGCATACCTATATGCATGAAATCCAATATGATAAAAGTAACACTCTTACAATAAAATAATCAACTTTTATGCATACCTCTATGCATGAAATTCAATTATGATATAAGTCACACTTTTATAATAAAATAATCAACTCTTATGCATACTTCTATGCATGAAAATTAAAAATGATAAAAATAACACTTTTGATATAAAAATTTATCATTATGCATACTCTTATGCATGAAAATAGAAATGATAAAAGTAACACTTTTGATATAAAAATTTATCATTATGTATATTCCTATGCATGAAAATAAAAATGATAAAAGTAACACTTTTGATATAAAAATTTATCATTATGCATATTCCTATGCATGAAAATAAAAATGATAAAAGTAACACTTTTGATATAAAAATTTATCATTATGCATACTCTTATGCATGAAAATAAAAATGATAAAAGTAACACTTTTGATATAAAAATTTATCATTATGCATATTCCTATGCATGAAAATAAAAATGATAAAAGTAACACTTTTGATATAAAAATTTATCATTATGCATACTCTTATACATGAAAATAGAAATGATAAAAGTAACACTTTTGATATAAAAATTTATCATTATGCATATTCCTATGCATGAAAATAAAAATGATAAAAGTAACACTTTTGATATAAAAATTTATCATTATGCATACTCTTATGCATGAAATAAAAATGGTAAAAATAACACTTTTGATATAAAAATTTATCCATTATGCATACTTCTATGCATGAAATAAAAATGGTAAAAATAACACTTTTGATATAAAAATTTATCCATTATGCATACTTCTATGCATGAAATAAAAATGGTAAAAATAACACTTTTGATATAAAAACTTATCCTTTATGCATGATATTAAAATTCAATTTCTCCATGATTGTAATGAAATTCTTTCAATTCATCTAGGATGATAATTCCTAGAATATGGTAGGAAGTCCTCTTTTTATGCTTTGAATGAGATTATTTTATGCATAATTTTTATAAAAATTTTGCCATAGCTCCGCTGCTATGACTGATAAATCTCAATTTTTCTAAGGGATAATGCTTATCATTAAGGAAATAATTAAAATAATCTCTAATTGGATTATTAATCCATAATGGATTGAATCATTAATATACATAAACTAAAAGCATAGAAAAAAGCCATTAATTTGGCCTCAAGCATAGCTTAATCTTGGGTTAAGGAAAAGCTTTATGAAAAGCTTGATTTGGATTGAGAATGGGTCATGAGTATGACCATTTCTTGAGTGAGAGAGAGAATTTACATAAAAATCATTAGAATTTAAACATAAATGAAAATTAACTTCAATAGCATTATGTAACTCTTCACTACTATTCAAACTTCAATAGCATTTTAAAAAAAAACCATACCAATTAAACTTCTCAAGCTTGAGAGGGGTTGAGAAGAGAGAAACATTGAGAAATTATAGAAAGATCAATATTCACTAATTACCTTACAACTTGCTTGATTCTTTGTTCACGGTAGAGGCCCCCAACCAATCAATTGGTTAAGTATGTTGATGGAGCCACTAATGGGGATTGAAGAAAGAGGGAAGCTCCAAAAACTAGTGAATTATTAAATGAATTCACAGTTCTTGGCTTAGGTGGAGTAGAGTAACGATGCATAAACACTATCTATTTTTCAACAAGGGGGAGGCTTCTATTTATAGGAAAAATTGAGCTCCTAACCAAACAAACTGATTCTAGAATTTTCTAAATCAGTTTGGTCAATAATTGACCATTTTTAGGTCAGTTAAGCTAACTTTTTGGAACTAGACTTAAATGAGGAGAGAGGAGAGATGAAATATCTCAATTTTTATGAGTTTAAAACTCATTCAAGCATGTGAAATATGCACCTCCTTTAAAGAACTCTCTTTCCTTACATATGTGTCATAATGGAATCATTTTAATATTGCTCATAGTTTTTTTACTAATAAACCTTGTACATTTTCAACTCTTCACCTTATGTGAGCATTTACTCATTTTTGGGTATCTTCTTTTTTACAAATTGGATTTATCTACTCCCTACACATGGATTGATGCTATTGGCCCATAGGAACCTTAATTGGACCATAGTCTAAAGATTTCTGAAAATCTAGACCCTTAGACTAAGGTTCTTTATACCTATTTCCAATTAATTCCAATTGCACATTGGAAAATTCTTTTTGAATTTCTGTTTCAGGGGAACTCATCTGAATTATAAGAGATATTTTTCTATCCAAAAATATTCAAAATCTGAATATTCTCTCTCTAGAATATTTTCTCTCTCTAGGCTAAAATAGTTAGAAACAAGGTCTTTATATTTCTGAAGAGGGGTTGATTACAGGGGAAGATACTAGACATCAAAAAGGGGTTGGGAGAGGAATCTTACATTCTACCCCACTTAAAAAACGCGAGATGTCCTCATCTCGCAGGTGGAGTATGATTTCTTTTATCACATCTTCTTCTTCTTCAATCACATTCAACTTTACGCCTTGGAAGTGGACGGTCGATTTTTCTCTGGTATTCTGCTGGAGTATGGATGACTTGAGAACTGTCTGTTAAGTCCTTGGTTTTTCAATTGCAGTAAAGATCTGCCCTTCTTTCCTCTTCTACTTCTTCTGAAATTGTGACTGCTCTGGCTGCTGTTGCAGTCTGAGGTGGAATTCTTTCTCTTTGGTTGCCCCTGTTCTGGAAAGGAGTTCTAAGGTTATTCTGGGTAGAGGTAGATGGTTGATTTGGAGTTCTTCTGGGGTTACCCTGGCTTGGGTGAGACAGACCCTGATTAGACTGGTATGAAGGAATTGGTCTCTGAATTCGGGGTCCTAGACTTCCCTGTCTCCTTGACATGGCAGGAGTTGGGCAGTCTTTTAACTGATGACCAAAACCTTGGCATCCAAAACACCGGTTCTCACTTCTGGGTTCATTGTTCTGCATCCTTAAAATAGATGGTCCTCCTGAGAAAGTATTTTGGGGGAAGGATCTTCCTTCACTTTGGAATCTTCCTGCATCTTGATTCTGAAACGGTCCTTGCTGCCTCTTTGGAGGTGGAAAGTTTGAAGTACCTTCCTGGGCTTGGAATCTTTTAAAGTTAGAGGGTGCAAGTTTTGGCGGGATCTTTACTACAAAGGCTTTGGCAAAATCCTTTGCCATTTTTACTGCTTCAGCCATGGACACTGGTTTGGCATTTTTGACCAGTGTGTCCAAAGGTTCGTTCATTGCTCGAATGAACCTGGCCATGAGCTGTTCTTCATCTAGAGGTGGTGAGTATTTGAGTAGAAGAGCAAAGGCTTGGTGATATTCTTCAATGGTTTTGTTCTCCTGCTTTAGTTCTAAAAATTCATTCATTTTGGTTTCCAAAAATCCAGGGGGACAGAATCTCTTTCTCAAATAGGTTTTTAGGTCATTCCAAGATTGGGTATTTCTATTTAGACGGTTGGTGTCACAGTGGTTCCTCCATGCTACCCTGGCTGTTTCCACTATTTTCAACCGGCCAAGAGCTATTTTGCTCAGCTCATTATAACCTGTGACGTCAAAATACTCTTCCATGGCTTCCACCCATTTCTCCACAGTCTCACCTAGGTTCTCCCCTTCTCCTTTGAAGGGTCCTGGTTGAGTCCTATGAAGAGCCTTGCGAACATCAGGATCAAGTTCGTTATCTTCAGTGAGAGGGTCTGGCTGCTGACGGCTACGATTTCCTCGTCTCATGATTCTGTCAAAAATTTATGTATTAGAGAGAGAATAGTTATAAGATTAGAGAGGAGATTCTTATTTTTGAATACCTCAAAAACTGGGGAGAATTCTTACATTCTACCCCACTTAAAAAAAAGCGCGAGATGTTCTCATCTCGTAGGAAGAGAACAACTCTTTTTCTTAAGATCCAATTTTATTCTGGGGTTCCTTATATTCTGGTCAACCCAACAAAATACTAGGATAAATATCCCTTAGAACTTATCAACAATTCATTCAGATCATATCATTCATATCTTTAACATGATAATGGTCCATTAGACCGAAAAATTTCCTTCTGAACATTCCTCTACGGGAATTTTAGTCAAGTAAGTTCTCAATTTGTCATCCCTTAACTTGATCTAACGGTCAAGTATTAATAGTAGCAATCTGACAGCACAATCCACTAATCTCATAGTGATTTGCTGAAATCATTATCATCATTCCAGTTATGAATATCATCACAGGGACTCGTCCCATTCATCCTCATTGAGGTTTCGCTCAGCTTATTACATTTCAACCAAATTTCAAGGATCATCATTTTTCAATCAGAATCCAATTCAATTCATCAATTCTCAAATAGAATTAAAAATCATATCAACCACATTCGAAATCATCCTCTGGATAGCATTAACGCTTATAATTTCAAGTCTTAGATTTACTCGTATATACTGTCAGTAAAGAGCTGCAGTATACTCTCGGTATATACGGGTAGTCACGGCCCTTGGAATTATAAGGTAAATACCATCATGTCTAGGCCTCAAGCAAGTCAGGGATTCTATATAATTGTGGTACTTCCATCTGAAGACCTAATTACCAAATTACGAATTTTAGTTTGAATATCAAATTGTATGACTTATATCACACAATTACAACCTTTTTTTTTTGTTTCTTGATAAATTTTTGACATATTTGTCTTCTCAGTTGATCTTTATTAACCAAATGCTCTGATACCAATTGTGAGATCCCTGTTCCCACCGAGCAACGAATTCAGGATACTGGCAGCGGAAGTAGCACTTCTCGCGCGGGAAAGGGGTCCCACATTCGGGGCCTCGTCCACGGATATCCGGACAAAAGACTAATCCGTCGGTTTTTCCAAAACCAGACCCGGAAAAACTTCCCTTATCCGGAAAGCATGGGCGATTCCACCAGGATAATTTTTACTCTAACGTAGTCAAAACCCTTACTGATCAAACAGATCCGACTGCATCTATAAAGATACTTGGTCAGATCAAGGAAGAAACTTGCACTTGGATCATTGGGATCAACGCTTTTTTCCCCACCAAGGAGGCACAGCCGTTGATTCCTATCCATAGAACAATTACTATCCGGGATTTACTTTATCTATCGTAATAACAGAAATTGAGTCTCGATTTACGGATCCATCAGTCCAGCCTAACCCCATCCGATCCCATGGGTTAGCCAACCGCCCAACCACTGTAGTGATGGGATCCAATTTGGAATTTGGTTAGGTTTTGTCCCGGGTACCAAGGAAAAGAGTTCCAAGGCCCCCTAGCCGGAATTTCATGCAAACATAAAACTAGCCACACCACTTACACACCCAATATGAAAATTGCCTTTTTTCTTAGCATCAGCTAACTTTAAAACAATCCTTTAATGAAACCATAGTACCACTGATCACAATCTTCCAATTTATCCAGTTGATTCATAATTTCCCATCATTCCTTCATCAGAGTATCTATGGCATCATTGGCAACTAGAACGCTCACCACCTGTCCACACAGGGGCCGTTTCAATAGTTCCTAGCCCATAATACTCAACAATATAATCACTTATCAAGATGGACTCTCGTTGAAGATCAGCAAGATCAACCAACAGATCCATATAAAAGAGCCATGGACTCTTCCGCCGTTGAGGACCAGCAAGGTCAGTCAACCAGATCCATGCCCGGTTCCAGAAAACAACTCTTACTCCTTGTTCCAATATCTTCCTCGACGCACGCGTGGGTATCCTGGGCGACCCAGAGCCCGAGCACCGTATGGTCAGCACCCTCTAGGATCCTTCGCAGGTGACCTAGCGCTTCACTCATAGGCCGCTTCCTTGGTCCCTCATCCACCGTACCGGAAGCTCACCATTTAAATCGAACCGAGGCTGGTCAAGACCTCGGTCGACCTTGCTACGCGAGACGTCCTCCATTGACTCTCCGTCAGCAGTTGCAACTTTAACAGTTAGGTCTTCATGACCTTAATCCACAAGATGGTCAAAATGCTTCTCCAGCATTCTTGACATAAAACAGTCATTTACAAACAGTCACAAAATACAGTTTCTAAATCGAACTCTCGTCTTTCCACATTATCCCTCCTTAGTCCACATTACTTATTCCACATTCCATTCAATGTGTACTCATTCTCATCCATTTCCTCATATCGACGACACATTAATTCACATACATTTTCACATTCACATCCATACATCCACATTTACATGCATACATCCATTTTCACATCCTCATTTATACATCCACATCCCATATCCACATTCATACATACATCCACATCCACATTCCACATTCACATCTATACATCCACATCTACATCCATATACATACATACATCCACATCCACATTCCCATTCACATCTATACATTCACATCTACATCCACATACATACATACATCCACATCCACATTCCCATTCACATCTATACATCCACATCTACATCCACATTCACATCTATGCATATACATCTTCATGCATACATCCATTTTCACATTCATACATCCACTTTCACATTCATACATCCATACTCCCATCTCCACATCCACACATCCACATACATACATCCATTTCCACATTCCCATTCATGTAACCCCATATGTCTTCACATCTAATCTTTTACATCACATCCATTCTCGCCCTATCACAACCCATATACATCCTATTCTATCACATACACTTCTTACCTCATCCCATACACATCTTATCACATCCTATCACTTTCCATACGCATCTTATCAATTCTTATCACATCTCATACACCTCTTATCACATCTTATCACATTTCATATCTTTTAAAAAAAAAAAAAAAAGAGAATTCTTATATTTGATATAAGATTTCTCTACACATTTATTTATACATAAATTCCATTTAAGGAGACTAACACTTTCGAAATTAAAATCAATCTTTTATGCATCTTCTTATGCATAAATTCAGTTTGGTAGGAAATTACACTTTTAGAATAAAAGAATTTCTCTTATGCATCTAAGTTAAGCATAAAATCCATTTATGAGAAAAATCACACTTTTAGTATAAAAAGAATATCTTTTATGCATACCTATATGCATGAAATCCAATATGATAAAAGTAACACTCTTACAATAAAATAATCAACTTTTATGCATACCTCTATGCATGAAATTCAATTATGATATAAGTCACACTTTTATAATAAAATAATCAACTCTTATGCATACTTCTATGCATGAAAATTAAAAATGATAAAAATAACACTTTTGATATAAAAATTTATCATTATGCATACTCTTATGCATGAAAATAGAAATGATAAAAGTAACACTTTTGATATAAAAATTTATCATTATGTATATTCCTATGCATGAAAATAAAAATGATAAAAGTAACACTTTTGATATAAAAATTTATCATTATGCATATTCCTATGCATGAAAATAAAAATGATAAAAGTAACACTTTTGATATAAAAATTTATCATTATGCATACTCTTATGCATGAAAATAAAAATGATAAAAGTAACACTTTTGATATAAAAATTTATCATTATGCATATTCCTATGCATGAAAATAAAAATGATAAAAGTAACACTTTTGATATAAAAATTTATCATTATGCATACTCTTATACATGAAAATAGAAATGATAAAAGTAACACTTTTGATATAAAAATTTATCATTATGCATATTCCTATGCATGAAAATAAAAATGATAAAAGTAACACTTTTGATATAAAAATTTATCATTATGCATACTCTTATGCATGAAATAAAAATGGTAAAAATAACACTTTTGATATAAAAATTTATCCATTATGCATACTTCTATGCATGAAATAAAAATGGTAAAAATAACACTTTTGATATAAAAATTTATCCATTATGCATACTTCTATGCATGAAATAAAAATGGTAAAAATAACACTTTTGATATAAAAACTTATCCTTTATGCATGATATTAAAATTCAATTTCTCCATGATTGTAATGAAATTCTTTCAATTCATCTAGGATGATAATTCCTAGAATATGGTAGGAAGTCCTCTTTTTATGCTTTGAATGAGATTATTTTATGCATAATTTTTATAAAAATTTTGCCATAGCTCCGCTGCTATGACTGATAAATCTCAATTTTTCTAAGGGATAATGCTTATCATTAAGGAAATAATTAAAATAATCTCTAATTGGATTATTAATCCATAATGGATTGAATCATTAATATACATAAACTAAAAGCATAGAAAAAAGCCATTAATTTGGCCTCAAGCATAGCTTAATCTTGGGTTAAGGAAAAGCTTTATGAAAAGCTTGATTTGGATTGAGAATGGGTCATGAGTATGACCATTTCTTGAGTGAGAGAGAGAATTTACATAAAAATCATTAGAATTTAAACATAAATGAAAATTAACTTCAATAGCATTATGTAACTCTTCACTACTATTCAAACTTCAATAGCATTTTAAAAAAAAACCATACCAATTAAACTTCTCAAGCTTGAGAGGGGTTGAGAAGAGAGAAACATTGAGAAATTATAGAAAGATCAATATTCACTAATTACCTTACAACTTGCTTGATTCTTTGTTCACGGTAGAGGCCCCCAACCAATCAATTGGTTAAGTATGTTGATGGAGCCACTAATGGGGATTGAAGAAAGAGGGAAGCTCCAAAAACTAGTGAATTATTAAATGAATTCACAGTTCTTGGCTTAGGTGGAGTAGAGTAACGATGCATAAACACTATCTATTTTTCAACAAGGGGGAGGCTTCTATTTATAGGAAAAATTGAGCTCCTAACCAAACAAACTGATTCTAGAATTTTCTAAATCAGTTTGGTCAATAATTGACCATTTTTAGGTCAGTTAAGCTAACTTTTTGGAACTAGACTTAAATGAGGAGAGAGGAGAGATGAAATATCTCAATTTTTATGAGTTTAAAACTCATTCAAGCATGTGAAATATGCACCTCCTTTAAAGAACTCTCTTTCCTTACATATGTGTCATAATGGAATCATTTTAATATTGCTCATAGTTTTTTTACTAATAAACCTTGTACATTTTCAACTCTTCACCTTATGTGAGCATTTACTCATTTTTGGGTATCTTCTTTTTTACAAATTGGATTTATCTACTCCCTACACATGGATTGATGCTATTGGCCCATAGGAACCTTAATTGGACCATAGTCTAAAGATTTCTGAAAATCTAGACCCTTAGACTAAGGTTCTTTATACCTATTTCCAATTAATTCCAATTGCACATTGGAAAATTCTTTTTGAATTTCTGTTTCAGGGGAACTCATCTGAATTATAAGAGATATTTTTCTATCCAAAAATATTCAAAATCTGAATATTCTCTCTCTAGAATATTTTCTCTCTCTAGGCTAAAATAGTTAGAAACAAGGTCTTTATATTTCTGAAGAGGGGTTGATTACAGGGGAAGATACTAGACATCAAAAAGGGGTTGGGAGAGGAATCTTACATGTGTGGACAGGTGGTGAGCGTTCTAGTTGCCAATGATGCCATAGATACTCTGATGAAGGAATGATGGGAAATTATGAATCAACCGGATAAATTGGAAGATTGTGATCAGTGGTACTATGGTTTCATTAAAGGATTGTTTTAAAGTTAGCTAATGCTAAGAAAAAGGCAATTTCATATTGGGTGTATAAGTGGTGTGGCTAGTTTTATGTTTGCATAAACTTCCGGCTAGGGGGCCTTGGAACTCCTTTCCTTGGTACCCGGGACAAACCTAACCAAATTCCAAATTGGATCCCATCACTACAGTGGTTGGACGGTTGGCTAACCCATGGGATCGGATGGGGTTAGGCTGGACTGATGGATCCGTAAATCGAGATTTAATTTCTATTATTACGATAGATGAAGTAAATCCTGGATAGAAATTGTTCTATGGATAGGAATCAACGGCTGTGCCTCTTGATGGGGAAAAAAGCGTTGATCCCAATGATCCAAGTGCAAGTTTCTTCCTTGATTTGACCAAGTACCGTTAAAGGTGCAGTCACATCAGTTGATCGGTAATGATCTTGACTACGTTAGAGTAAAGAGTTATCCTGGTGGAATCGCTCATGCTTTCCGGGTAAAGGAGTTTTTTTCCGGTTTCGGTTTTGGACAAACCGACGGATTAGTCTCTTGTCCGGATATCCGTGGGCGAGGCCCCGAGTGTGAGACCCCTACCCGCGCATGATGTGTTACTTCCGCTGCCAGTATCCTGAATCCGTTGCTCGGTGGGAACAGGGATGTCACACACTAAATCCCAAGTCTCATTTCCATATAGTGCATCCATCTCCTCATCCATAGCTTTCTTCCAACACACATTTCCAATAGCCTCATCAACGCATGTGGGCTCTACAACCTGCACAACTTTTGCCATGTATGCATAGTGATGTGCCACATAACCATCATAGGTAAACCTCTGCACAGGATTCTTCACTATCCCAGATCTTTGGAGCTTTGCATTCATGGCTTCCATAGCCTTCTTTACATGAGGTGTTCTCATAATTGGTATCCCAAGATCCTCATCAAGGCTCATCTTTGAGAGCCACTAGACTCTCTATCAACATAAGAATGCCCTGCAGAAATGTCAAGCATACTAAGGGGCTCAACCACTTTCTCTTTGCCTTTATGTAATATACTAATCACATTTACAGGACTAGTATTATGACGCAGCCTACCACTCCATGGTCTATCAACAACTGAACCACTAGATGAGGACTCTCCTGGTCCGCTCAAAGATTGTGATTGCTGACTTGCATTCTATGCAACCACATTTCCACTCACATCAGCCCCAACAAATTCTTTTTCAGCAGCATACCAGCTGCTCATCTCATCAAAAACAACATCCCTGCTTACCCTCTACTCACGTGTAGCAGGGTTATAACACCTGTATCCCTTTTGCTCAAGGGAATACCCAATAAACACACATTTTTCAGCTTTTGGATCCAGCTTAGTTCTCAGCTCATCTGGCACATGCACATATGTAATGCATCCAAAGACTTTCAGATGAGACAAATCAGGTTTTCTACCAGTAAACCTCTCCTTTGGAGTTACATCATGTATAGCTGCAGTTGGAGTCTTGTTCATGATGTAAATTGCTGTAGAAATAGCCTCAGCCCAATAGCTATGCAGCATATTCTTCTCTCCCGTCAATGCTCGTGAAATCTTAGCAATGTGCATGTTTTTTCGTTCAGCAACTCCATTTTGCTGCGGAGTGTATCTGCATGTAAACTGTCTCTAAATACCATTCTTCTGCAAAAATTCAGAGAACTCATTGGAGAAGTACTCTCCCCTTCCATCTGACCTAAGGCACTTTACATGTTTCCCTGTTTGCTTTTTAACCATAACTCTAAAATTCTGAAAATGAGTGAACACCTCACTCTTCTCCTTCATGAAGTATACCCACACTTTCCTTGTGTGGTCATCAATAAATGTCACATAATACCTGTAACCTTCCATATACATGGTCTTCGTAGGACCCCATACATCTGAATGCACAACATCTAGTGCATTTCTGCTCACATTTCTGTCATGTGAAAATACATGCTTTGTTTGCTTTCCAAATTGGCATGCTTCACATATTTTCTATATACCTTCAACTTTAAACTTTGGCAGCCCTGTCACAATTCTTTTAGTCTGCGTAGACTTCATTCTCTGCATATTCACATGTCCAATTCTTTTATGCCAAATGTCTGTGTCTGTAATAATTCCTGAACCATTTGCAAACATCGCAGCACTCACTTCATGCATGTTTACATTCAATGTAAACATTCTATCCACTCTGTTGTCTTTTGCAACCAACCTGCACTTGTCTTTAAAGTCTTCAACATAACAACCACATCAGGGTAAACCAAACCTGCAAACCCTGCTCAATCATCTGGCCAACTGAAACTACATTCTTTGTTATGTTCGGAACATGAAGTATATCTGCAAGGTACTTCACTTTGCCATCCTACAGCATAGACAATGGCATATCTCCAACATGGGTAATTGGATGAGCAGTGTCATCCCTTGTTTCTACAAAACCTGGTCTTTCAAGGTTTTTCATCTCCTTGAACCACTCCCCATGACTTGTCATGTGGTTCCAAGCACTTGAATCAACGTACCATACATCATCTTTATGTGCTGCTTCAACATTTTCAGACATGGCATTAATGACATGCTGCATAACAAACAACCTTTCATTATTCTCATTGTTTTTGCTCAAGGATGCATAGTTGTTTTGCTGCAATTTCCCATTTTGCATGTCAGCCTGCTTCTTATAATAATCTGCCTACACATGTCCAGGCTTACCACAATAAAAGCATCCACGTGTATCACTATACTGCCTTTGCCAATTTCCACGACCTCTTGGCTCCCCGTGCCTCTGAATTGGCCTCTTCCACCTACGTGTTTTATGAATTCTGGGACTGTTGTTGTTGCTGTTGTTGCTGGCCATAATTCTGATTACCTATTCGGCCACCTCCTTAGTCGCGTCCCACAGCCTCCTCTACCTCGTCCTCTTCCTGAACTTGTGTAGAAGGCCTGTTGCTCTGAATTGTTTTTGTTTTGTGAAGACTGTTGGTCTTCACCCAAGCTCTTCTTTTCTATAATCAACATAGACACCAAATCTGTGAAATTGGGAATGTTTTCTCGAGTCTAAATAGACATCTTGAACGCCTTGTATTGTGGCCCAAGACCACGTAGACAGACTTCCACCTTATCATCATCATCTACTGAAACACCAATAGATGCAAGGGATTCCACAATACCCCTTGATCTTCAATGCATAGTCATTCATAGACATACTCTTTTTCTCCACAGTATGAAGTTCATTCTTCAACTGTATCTTTCGTGCCTTGGTATTCGTTTCATAGAGTTTTACCAAGGTGTCCCACGCCTCCTTGGGAGACTTGGCATCCTGTATGTGCCCAATCATGGTGTCCTATATACTGATAGCCAATACATAACTTTTCTGGCTCCTTGGTTCCAATCCTTGAACTCTTTCACATCAGCAGCAGTCGGATCCGGTATCTCCAGTGCCTCTTCATGCTCACCTTCTATGTAGTCCAAGTAACCCTTTCCCATCAGGAAATTTGTCAACCTGAACCTCCAAGCATGGAAGTTGTTCTTGTCAAGCTTCTCAGCAACAATCTGATTTATGCCATCATTTGACATCTTGCCAGACACACAAATTTACCAGAAATAGCACTCTGGTTTGTCCTGCACAAACTGCTTATTTTTTGCAGCGGTACTATACTACACTCAAATGTCACAACATTCAATGTGCATATATACACCCAATGGCAACTGTTTGACCTCCTCGCAGCACACACAATTTGAGTGTCACAACCAGTGACCTCAATGTGCATATATACACCCCCAATGGTAACTGTTTGACCTCCTTGCAGCACACACAATGTCTGCACAACCAATATGTCTTCCTGCAGTTCTTAAAATAGAGTTTTGCATAGAATCGATGACTTACCCAAAGTGCTCGAAATCGCCTGCTTTTCGAAAAACAGAGGTCCTAACGTGCCCGAAACACGTTTTCGGCCCGAAAAATTCTGTCCGATATAGGACCGATAGGACAATATAGTTGCCCTATAGCTTTACTCCCGTGAAGAAAGCTCCTCAATCAGAGATTTTTTCGGTGCCTCCCGTAGAGCTCCCGACAAGGATGTAGACGCCAACACAAATAGGGAAGAGTAGATGAAGCTCTTACCCTCGTACCGCTTCCTGTGCTTCTCTTGCTTGCAGCTCAGCCCTTAGCATGAACCAGGCTCTGATACCATGAAAAGATGCAGGGGAGAAGAGAGCTTGAGCTCTTGCAAGCACACACACACTCACAAAACCCTAAAAGAGAACATACAATATGAAAAGGTACTCAACCAAATACATACTAGGGTTCTCTATAGTGTGAACCCAACTAAATGAGCTGGCGCTATAACTATGCCAGTCTATAGAATGGCTATCACACGCAACCTGTCATCCCACTGGCCACATATCACCCATGATCTCACCAACCATACCAGTGGTGTAAGTGTGGAGCCTATCCCCGAGGCGGGTCATCATTGTCCACTGCCTCACTAGATGAGCTCGATATCTCAACAAGAAGAGGACATCACTTTTGAACGAGGGTAACAACATCATTTCCGTACCCTTATGGAGCTCGATAAAACACAGGGAAGCAGGCCATGATTGAGGATATAGCAACACCAAGCACTGTGACATTAGCTCATGTAGTAGAAAAGGCATCAAATCCACAATCCCTACATAAAAAGCAGCCCAAGTCACAAGGTACACGAAAGTGGGTGCCTAAGGGTCAACTTGGAAACTAGCTCTACAAGGATGACAAAGGCGTCAATAAGGAATCAACAAGAAAGGTTCAAAGAGGAGACAAGGGACATAAATGGTCTTCACAAGTAAGTTGGCGCGGCACTCCACACAAAATAGCACTCCACAAAGCCTTTGTAAGCAATGGGTTCCAAAGCCTTCATAAGCAATGGACTTGCTAATGACACAAGGTTATTACCAGGGAAATACAACACTATGGGTGCCCAAACTCCACCCAGTATTGAAAATTTCTCCACATACAAAGAAAAGGGCAATAAAGGTATTTAGAACCAACTCCCAACTAATGCTAGGAGTGCACAAACATTGGTGTGGAGGAAGAAGCCAACCCAACAGGATGGGTTAAATATAACAAAACCAATACCTATAAACCACCACGATCAAGGAGCTAGACAAGGACATTGAAAAGAAGAAAAAGAAGGTGCAACAAGTAGACACCGATACACAAATCCCAATCCATAGGACTCAGTAGAAAAACTCTTTAGTTGGGTAGAAGAAAGAATCAAGCACTCTCACACGGAGTTAAAACGCCTGCAACAACACCTGCCTAGAAGTGCCAAAGTACCACCTTGGTTTCCATGGCAATAAAAAGATGAAGGTATCCACCATTACTCAAAAAATGGATACAAGGTAAAAATGAGTATCATTCACTTCATCCAATCTTTGAATGCATGGTTGAGTGTCTGAGCATGAATAGAAATATAGGGTATCAATCTTGCACACACATGGTTGAGTGTCTGAGCATGAATAGAAATATAGGGTATCAATCTTGCACACACATGGTCTAAAAAGGTTCACGCCATGAACTGGTCTTAAAGGCTTCATACCGTAAACAGGTCCAAAAGGCTTCACACCATGAAACGGATACTTTTTCTCAACCAATCGTTAGGAAGATGTGGCATTCTTCATTAAGGCAGCTGCCCAGTCCAACGACTGCACCATAAAATCAAAATTCCTACCTTTTTTCGTCATTTTGCATTCGTCATTCATCGTGTGCACATTGTAATCATCGAGCCTTTCATCGCCTTCCTCCTTACTTCATCAAGTGCAAAATCGACACATACGAATTTGAGGTGGGAGCTTGTGCCTTTCCTTTGCGTTTTTTTTCCTTTCATGTTTTCAAATCTTTTCTTCGTAAACATAAAATTACAAGATTTGAAATCATTAATTGCCCTTGTCGACAATGTCTTTCGTTATCATCGTTGCACAAACCCTGCTCTATGGTTCAATAATGTCATGCATTCATTAAATCAAATTAATAAAAAATGAAACTTCACTAGTTCACGGCTCAAAACCTACAATTTCTCACGGGTTTACCCCATCTCATGGGATTACCCTTTGTGTCCTGCACTTTCACAAAACCCACCATTTCAAGAAACTAACTTTCACAGAACTGAACTTAACGAAATTACCCTAGTTCATGGAACTGAACTTCATGGGTTTACCCCTTCTCACGAGATTACCCTTCATGGCCTGCACTTTCACGGAATTCCACCATTTCATGCAAAACTAACTTTCACAAAATTCCACCATTTCACGAAATTCCACCATTTCACGAAACTAAATTTCATGGAACTAACTTTCACGAAATTACCCAAGTTCATGGGTTTACCCCATCTCACGGGATTACTCTTCACGGCCTGCACTTTCACGAAATTCCATTTCATGAAACTAACTTTCATGAAATTCCATTTCATGGAATTACACCATTTCACAAGATTACCCTTCACGGCCTGCACTTTCACGAATTTCACTTTCATAGCCTTAACACCTGCACTTTCATGGTGCTTAACCCAATCACGAGAATTTGGACAATGTCATGTCACAACACTTATACCTCGTTCATTGCTCACTCCACTAACACACTTCCCATTAAAATTAACCTTGATACCCAAAAAAATAAAAAACAACAAGGTGTGGCACATGCCCCCACCAGTTTCTCAATGCACAGATGCCGACCTCAGCAACATCCAACTCGAAAGCCACAAAGACCCCTGGGGGGTGACACAAGCCAGTGTAATTGAATCCCCAGTGAGCAGAAAGAAAAGACCTACATGAGGCCTAAAGCTGAGATACCTGGGTCAATATGCCAAGGCATTCCATGGCATAATAATCATCAGAGAACTCTACACTATGCATGGAAAGGTAGCATTACAGTACCACAGCCCTGAGTGCCTCCAGATGTTGGAAGGCGCTAAAGTCAAAGACAAGCTGGAGAAGGTGGGCAATGGCACCATAGAGCAAGTGTTGAACACAGATACGTGAGGCTCTGCAGCTACCACCATCACCAGTAAAAATACACACACATAACTATGAAAAGATACCTCTAAATGAAATGCTGAAGAAGAGTTCGTACAACTCTAATGGAGTAGAATATGAAAATATCAAGGATGAAGTCATAGAAAAAGCATGTAGGGCAATGTTATTAATAATGCAAGTGAAGCCAGTGGACAAGTACAACAACAAGGTGCTGCTAAATAGAATAGCCAAGGTACATGAGGAAAAGGAGGATGACTGGGCCTACTATATCCACAAAGAGATGGAGAATTATCTAAAGACCCATCAGTCGAAGATCTGCAACCCGTACCTAATGACACAGGTGCTAAATCATGTGGTTCAGATGCCTCTTCTAGATCCAGAAGCAGAAGAAAGAATGCAAACTGGCACTCCTAACAAAACAACCAACATTGACTGGCTGAAACGATGCAGGAAGGACACGCCGTACTGGTGGAGACTAAAGAGATAATGAAGGAGATCAAGAGAGGGAGGAAGAAGAAGACTGAAAAAATGATGAGAGTATACCAGATGTTGGTGAAGAAACACAAATGATTGAGGCCGAGCTAGCTCAAGAAATAAAGTCGTACCAAGAAGTAGTAGGGCAGCAACATGAAGCAAGTATCAGCTTGGCAACACCTTAAGAGAGGACGAAAGTAAAACACCTGACTCCTCCTCAAAGTTCGGCACAATTGATCTTCAAGAATCTGTTTCCCTAAAGAATTCCACAATGTCAAACACACCTACTACGGGGTTATAGATAGAGCTTGAACCAGACGCATTGCCAAAACAGTAGAGTGCCAAGGACTTGAAGAAGCTACATTGCTCCCAGTGCAACTCACAGAAGAGCCACTGGATACAGGAAAACAACCACGGGCTGCGAGTCCCAACAAAAGGAGATATCTGGAGGATGAGGAGGTGATACCAGAAACATCCTTCCTCCATAAATTTGGATTATGAAAGATTCTTTCGACCCATCTCCACCACGGCCAACTAGGAGGTACGTCACACTCTGCCACAAGACACAATTGAGCCATTTACTGGTGATTCTTTTCTTGAGTCCTTGTCTGTTCAGGGTATGAAGGTTTCATAAGAGCCAGGATACCACTACTCAAACCAAAACTCATGTTCAAGGTGTTAATGTAAATAACATCCTTTGAACCAACTCGGTGGATTCTACTACCTAGAAGCATACTCAGGTGTCACACCAATGAAGCAACCCTATGTACTGTACCCTCTCTGAGCACCTAGACTGGAATTAGAAGAGCTACTACCTTTGGCTAGAGAGGGCGCTTTATGATCCAACGTAGCACGGCACACCAAGCTAGAAAATCCACAATTGGTAGATCTATTGGAAATAAGAATTGTGACATTTATGATCAGTTATTACTACTTCCGCAGGTGGAGGAAGGCTCATCCAATCCACACAAGAGAGGGTTATACAGCAATTATCAGAAGATCACACGCTGCATTCAGAAGAACCCTTGAAAAACTTCAGTCACGTTGGAAATTCTATCATCTATGAGTTTGGCACGACGACCAGGTATTTCAACCTCGGTAATAGGTTCTAAGGACAGAGCCTACATCACATAGGGGGGATGTTAATCCCATTTTGGATTAACAAATATGCTCCTCCATTTGAGGACATTAATAAGTGTCATGCAAAGGCACTATAAAAGTTGTACATTATGACATATTGGCCACCCAAGTCCTTAGTTAAGTAAGTTTTGGGCACCCAAGTGTGAATAAGGGCCAATTGTATATAAGGCATTTTCTCATAATGAATGGACACAATCCGCCTTTGTGCTATTGAGAGCTCTTGCTTTTGTCTTGAGAGAGATAATTCTAGCACTTGTGCCTGTTGAAATTTGAGCATAATGATGAGCTATGGTGGATCATACACTAGAATCAACATGATTAACAAAGTGATTAAGAAATGATTAAGATGTAATTAGTAAATAATTAGCACATAGATTAATGTAGGCATGGATACTCAAAAACCAGCAAATTCTCATTAGGGCTATGCCTCAATTTATAGAGTTTAGATCAAGCATCAAATCCCATTGATTTCTCCATGATTCACTCCCAGAATATCTCCACCTTTTGCCTGATTCTCTCCACCTCTTCTCTTTTCCTTGAATATCTCCCAGAATATCTCCACCTTTTACAGCCTCTATCCAAGAGCTTGTTCCCACACACACCCTATTCACTTGTATATTTCAACACCTCCCCTCAAGTGAATACTCCTAGTACACCTAGACCCTATACCAAGTTTGCCTCCCTTTACTTGGTAGTCCGTGACGAGTGTCTACTCCTCCCCTCAAGTTATCTCAGCACACCTGGACCCTGTATCAAGTTTCTCTCTTACTTGACAGCCCGCGACCAGTGCCTCAATTCCCTAAACTCCATAGTCCTTGACACTCTCTCTCTCAATGTGTCCAAGGCTACTATAAGTGCCCGCGACCTTGACTAAAGTGCTCACACATACATCTACCACGTGGCCTACATCATCGGTTTACTTTGTTGGGGCAGGTTACATTGGGTTGTGGGGTCTCTCTCTCTCTCTCTCTCTCAGAGATTTTCACATGGCTCCTCACTCTTTGGAGCCTCACATCTTCTCTTCTCTTCAGTCTTCTTGTTGTGGCAGCTTCTCTCCACTCGTCCGTCTCTTCTTTCAGTCTTCTCGGGGCAGCTTCTCTTCTCGGGGCAGCTTCTCTTCTTGTGTCCATGTCTTCCTTCAGATCTTCTTCTCGGTGTGGATCCTCTTCTTGGGAAGAGATATTCTTCTTCTTTCATGGCTGGGGCCATGAGCTCGTCCGTCAGGTTATTTTGCTCCATGTGAGCAACATGTTTCAATGTTTTGCTAACAGTTCCTTTGGGCTTTTTATGTTTATTTTGTATCATTATGCAATGCAAACCCAAATTTATGCGGGAGGTCTTACCTCTTGCCTTAATCTGGACAAGGGCAGTGTCTGTTCCCATTTTTACACTGATGCAATGTGCCCAATACATAATGCGTATAGCATCCATTCTCATGCACATTCCAAATGCAACTTTGGCTGTGAATAATCTTGAATTTGAGTGAGATTTACAGGCATTAACCAAGGGTTAAATGCAAAATGATGATTTTCACAATTTTTATCAGCACAATTTTCCCAGAAATTACATTAAATTAAGGAAAAACCAATTTGTACGGGATGGTTGGAGTATCAAACCAACTCCGATTTGAAATCTGAAGTTATAGGGATCTGTATCAAATACCTAATGGTTAATTTGAACCCTCAATTGCACCAAAGTACAGTGATTAGCACTGATTAATCACTGATTAGCAAATTAATGCTCTATTTTGTGTGCAAAAAACAGAGTATGCGGGGAGCTCAGATCTGGTGCCTTCCACTTCAAATGAGCTCAAATGCTTTCAAAGGCATCAATAGCAATGAGTCTAGTAGAGGATTAAGCCAAGAAACACAAGATTTGACCAAATAATGAAAGCTTAATCTCTGTTTTACCAAAGTCACCTGCAGATTTGATGAAGAGCTTGGATCTCACTGTAGACTTGATGAAATTGATTTCTGTCTTCACCAGCTTGTAGAGCATGCTTGATTACCCTTTGGGCTAGGAGGAATTGAAGCAATTTGACTTGATGAAGTAGCAATGGCAAAATCTGCAGAGAAAAAAGGCACCGGCGAAAATGACGATTTCTCCTGATTCCTTCGGCGGTTTGCTGCGCCGTTTCGATGAGCTGGTAGCCAGGGGTGTTGGCTAGCTTAAGCTAGAAGCTTGTGCCCTAATTTAGAGTGTGAAAGGTGCTAGAGATCCTCCACTGGCTGGGGGTGAAGGGGAAGAGTGAAAACTCACTAAAAAACTTGATTTTTTTCTAATTACCTACTAATCTTGATTAATTCACTAATGGGCTCATAAATCTGGTTGATTCTTGGCATGGCTCTGATACCATGTTGAAATTTGAGCATAATGATGAGCTATGGTGGATCATACACTAGAATCAACATGATTAACAAAGTGATTAAGAAATGATTAAGACGTAATTAGTGAATAATTAGCACATAGATTAATGTAGGCATGGATACTCAAAAACCAGCAAATTCTCATTAGGGCTATGCCTCAATTTATAGACTTTACATCAAGCATCAAATCCCATTGATTTCTCCATGATTCACTCCCAGAATATCTCCACCTTTTGCCTGATTCTCTCCACCTCTTCTCTTTTCCCTGAATATCTCCCAGAATATCTCCACCTTTTACAGCCTCTATCCAAGAGCTTGTTCCCACACACACCCTATTCACTTGTATATTTCAACAATGCCTTCTTTATACTTGTATGTTGCATGCTTGTATTGAGTGAGAGAGAGTGATTGCCTTATGTGGTGGTGTGAGCGACTCTACGATGACAGCGTGGAGGTGGAGCCTAGAGGATTGGAGCTTCTCAAGTGAGCTTGGAGACCTCGAGGGACACAAGTTCAAAGCATTGGTAAGTGCCCTACGATAGTTGTATTCTATTGCTTTTCCCTAAGGTGAATACATTAAGTTCCCTCTTGGAGGTGTGGTAGCCCATAACACATACCACAAGAATAATTCATAATGAAAAATTCATAAAGTATATATAGTTCAAGATGGAAGGGCGAGTTTCTCTGAGAAGTTTTACTTTTGATACATAAGAGCTCTCCTTGAAATATACAAAAGTCTTAAATAAAATTTGTTGTAGAGATAATCAAATGAATATGCTACCCTAAGAGTCAGAGTAGTCTTCGTGGTAGTCTTGTTCTTCATCATCATCACCGATCATAAGTGACATAACAAATATTAAATAAAACTTGATGATGTAAAAATAAAATCTAAAAGTAAGAGAGTCTTACCTAGATGTACTGTTGGCTACAAAATGAAAAGGTTAAGAGAAATAGAGAATTTTAAAACAATTTGTAAATAACTGTAAACATAATTATTTGGTGAGGATGAATACTTATCGTGTGTTAGTTGAGATAATTGTTGGAAACTCAACATGGCTCCATGGTAGAGATCATTGGTATAACCTACACATCATGCTTACACCATACATAATAACATGCGTACGCTCATGCATGACATAAAATGCATAAGAAATAATCACACAACCTAAAATGATCACACAACCTAAAATAATGTTAGTCTAGATTAGGTGTCTTATTTGAAAGCCCACTCTAGTCCCAAATCCTTGCATATCTATCGGCACATCATTAAGTCCAACGTTAATGATGAGAGTATAAAAATAATTCTTTCTTTCTCTCTTTATTTCCTTTTTTTTTTCTTCCTTTCTTTTTCTCCTATTCTTCTTCTTCTTCTTTTCTCTTTTTCTTCTCTCCTCTTCTTCTTCTTTTTCTTCTTCTTCTTCCTCTTTCTTCTTCTTCTTCCTCTTTCTTCTTCTTCTCTCTCTTATTCTTCTTCTTCTTCTTCTTCTTCTTCTCTCTCTCCTCTTCTTCTCCTTTTTCTTCTTCTTCTTCTTCTTCCTCTCCTTCTCTCTCCTTTTTTTTCTTCTTCTTCTTCTTCTTCTCCTCTATCCTTCTTCTTCTTTTTTCTCTTTCTTCTCTCTCCTTTTTCTTCTTCTTCTTCTTCTCCTCTATCCTTCTTCTTCTTTTTCTCTTTCTTCTCTCTTCTCTTCTCTTTCTTCTCTCTCCTTCTCCTTGTTCTTCTCTTTCTTCTCCTCTCTCGCGCTTCATCTCACATTGCCACATAGTTTGTGGATTATCCCATATGGCATCGAGTTGAATTCTCAAGAAGATATAAAGGTAATAACAAATGAGCTTTTGTGTTTGTCTCTAGGAGACATGCACGCTGGTCGCTCCCTCTCTCCGATCGAGGGAGTGTCGCCAATCTTTGCCATTGGTTGGTTTCAGTGGTTATGATGGTTGCGGGTAGTTGGTCTACACTATTGCACACTGTCAGAGCCAACATGTTCATTTGTGTATGGTTGACTGCTCTGGCAAGTGTCTATGTCTCTTGTTGGGACATGCGTCCACGTAGCTATTATTGGTGTGATGGTTCCTTGCATTTCATGCCTGCGTTGTGCTGCTCTCTGCACTTGAACACACAAGACCTGCCAGTCTCGTGTTGTCTCAATTGCCCCAAAAACAAAAAGAAATTGGTAGAGCATACACTGGCTCGGATACCACTAAAACGAGAAGACACAGTCCTTGGGGGAAGTGTGCATAGAAAAACAAGAGAGAACACCAGATTGGGTCCCAACTCCCCCCCCCCCAAATGTTTGCCAAAAGCATCCCCGCTTAAGTATTTTTATACTAGTTTCATTCCATCAAAAGCAGATTACATGGCTATTTTAGCCCAATCTTTCTCTACAAGCTTTCCTTTTTTTTACAACAATTGGATAATAAAATATTTCAAAAATCTCATTCCCATGACACCCACATGTTGAAACTTATCACTAAGTTTGACATGTCAGGAGATCCCATACCTCATCTAGAGATTTTTGACCAAATCTGTGAGATCCCTGTCCCCACCGCACAACAGATTCGGGGTGCTAGCAGCGGAAGTAGCACATCTAGCGCGGGGCAGGGGTCCCACACTCGGGGCCTAGCCCACAGATATCCGGACAAGAGACTAATCCGTCGGTTTTTCCAAAAACCGAACCTGGAAAAACTTCCTTTACCCGGAAAGCACGGGCGATTCCACCAGGATAACTCTTTACTCTAACGTAGTCATCAAGACCATTACTGATCAAGCTATTCCGACTGCACCTATAAAGATACTTGGTCAGAAAAAGGAAGAAACTTGCACTTGGATCATTGAGATCAACGCTTTTTTTCCCATCAAGAGGCAACGCCGTTGATTCCTATCCATAGAACAATTTCTATCCGGGATTTACTTTATCTATCGTAATAACAAAAATTGAATCTCGATTTACGGATCCATCAGTCCACAGCCTAACCCCATCCGATCCCATGGGTTAGCCAACCGCCCACTGTAGTGATGGGATCCAATTTAGAATTTGATTTTTGTCCCAGGTACCAGGGAAAAGAGTTCCCAGGCCCCCTAGCCGGATATTCATGCAAAAGTAAAACTAGTCACACCACTTACACACCCAATATGAAATTGCATTTTCACAGATTCAACCAATTTTAAAATAATCCTTTAATGAAACCATAGTACCACTGATCACAATCTTCCAAATTATCCGATTGACTCTTAATTTCCCATCATTCCTTCTTAATTTCCCATCATTCCTTCATCAGAGTATCTATGGCATCATTGGCAACCAGAACGCTCACCACCTGTCCGCTCAGGGGTCTTTTCAATGGTTCCTAGCCCATAATACTCGGCAATATAATCACTTATAAAAATCAAGATGGACTCTCGTTGAAGATCAGCAAGATCAACCAACACATCCATATAAAGAGCCATGGACTCATCCATTGAAGACCAACAAGGTCAATCAACCAGATCCATGCCCGGTTTCAGAAAACAACTCTTACTCCTTGTTCCAATATCTTCCTCGACGCACGTGTGGGTATCCTAGGCGACCCAGAGCCCGAGCACCGTATGGTCAGCACCCTTTAGGATCCTTTGCAGGTGACCTAGCGCTTCACTCATAGGCTGCTCGACCGACCTTGCTACACGAGACGTCCTCCATTGACTCTCCGTCAGCAGTTGCAACTTTATCACTTAGGTCTCCCCATGACCTTAATCCATAAGACGGTCAAAATGCTTCCCCAGTATTCTTGACATAAAACAGTCATTTACAAACAGTCACAAAATACAGTTTCTATATCGAACTCCGTCTTTCCATATTATACCTCCTCAATCCACATTACTTATTCCACATTCCATTCATATGTACTCATTTTTCGTCCATTTACTCATATCGACGACACATTATTTCCCATACCCCTTCACATTCATTATTCTTTATACTCATCCATGCATACATCCATTATACACATCCACATTCACATCCATGCATCCACATCCATATCCACATTCACATCCATACATCCACATTCATGCATCCACATCTACATGCATACATTACTTATTCTACATTCCAATCATATGTACTCATTCTCATCCATTTACTCATATCGACGACACATTATTTCCCATACCCCTTCACATTCATTATTCTTTATACTCATCCATGCATACATCCATTATACACATCCACATTCACATCCATGCATCCACATCCACATCCACATTCACATCCATACATCCACATTCATGCATCCACATCTACATGCATACATCCATATCTACATGCATACAATCCACATTCACATCCATGCATCCACATCCACATCCACATTCACATCTATACATCCACATTCATGCATCCATACATACCCATCCACATTCACACCCATACATTCACATTCATGCATCCACATCCACATTCATACATCCACATCTATATGCATACATCCATACATTCACATCCACATTCACATCCATACATCCACATCCACATCCACATTCACATCCATACATCCACATCCACATCCACATCCACATCTACATGCATACATCCACATCTACATGCATACATCCATACATCCACATTCACATCCATGCATCCACATCCACATCCACATCCACACATCCCATCTTCATCCACATTTCTACATCCACATCTACATGCATACATCCATACATACACATCCACATTCACATCCATGCATCCACATCCACATTCATACATCCATACATACCCATCCACATTCACATCCATACATCCACATTCATACATCCATACATACCCATTCACATTCGCATCCATACATCCACATTCACATCCATACATCCACATTCATACATCCACATCTACATGCATACATCCATACATACACATCCACATTCACATCCACATTCATACATCCAAACTTACCCATCCATATTCACATCCATACATCCACATTCATGCATCCACATTCACATCCATACATCCACATTCATACATCAATACATACCCATCCACATTCACATCCATATTCTCACCCTATCACAATCCATATACATCTTTTTCTTACCTCATCCCATACACATCTTATCACTTCCCATATCTTTTATGCATACCTCTATGCATGAATTTCATTTATGCTAAAAGTAACACTTGTACAATAAAATATTCATCTTTTATGCATACCTCTATGCATGAAATTCAATTATGCTAAAAGTAACACTTTTATAATAAATAATCATCTTTTATGCATACCTCTATGCATGAAATTCAATTATGCTAAAAGTAACACTTTTATAATAAAATAATCATCTTTTATGCATACCTCTATGCATGAAATTCAATTATGCTAAAAATAACACTTTCATAGTAAAATAATCATCTTTTATGCATATCTCTATGCATGAAATTCAATTATGCTAAAAGTAACACTTTTATAATAAAATAATCATCTTTTATGCATACCTCTATGCATGAAATTCAATTTTACTAAAAATAACACTTTTATAATAAAATAAACATCTTTTATGCATACCTCTATGCATGAAATTCAATTATGCTAAAAATAACACTTTTATAATAAAATAAACATCTTTATGCATACCTCTATGTATGAAAATCAATATGATAAAAGTAACACTTTTGATATAAAAATTTATCCTTTATGCATACTTCTATGCATGAAAATAAAAATGATAAAAGTAACACTTTTGATATAAAAATTTATCCTTTATGCATACTTCTATGCATGAAAATAAAAATGATAAAAGTAACACTTTTGATATAAAAAATTATCCTTTATGCATACTTCTATGCATAAAAATAAAAATGATAAAAGTAACACTTTTGATATAAAAATTTTATCCTTTATGCATACTTCTATGCAATAAAAAAATGATAAAAGTAACACTTTTGATATAAAAAAAATTATCCTTTATACATACTTCTATGCAATAATATCAAAATGATTTTTAGAATATAAAAACCTTAAGGATTACTCTTTTAGAATAAATAAAGGATGAATTTTATTTCCTAATTTCTAAAAATTTCGCCATAACCTCCTTTGTATGGCTGACCATTTTTCAAGTTCCTAAGTCTTTAGAACTAATTAAAAGTACACCAAAGTATTGAAATTATCCTAAAGTAAACATTTATCCATTTACTTGAAACAACTTATAAAAATTTGACATTAATCAATTAACCAATCACCTAGGATAGAGAAAGGTTGGTTTTGCTAGAGAAGAGAGGGGAATGCTTTTTGTAATGAGGCCTAACATTATAGAGAAGACATAAAGCATAAAAATCATTTGAAACCATAAACATCCATAAAATAAGTTCAAGAAAAGAAGAATCACCAACTTACTAATGACTTTGATAGTTTTCCTTTGGCTTGATGGTTTAAGGGTTCAACTCTTGTTTGAACAAGAGTGACCAACCAATCTTTGGAAGAGGGAAATGTCAAAAACTAATGAATTATTAACAAATTCATAGTTCTTGGCTTGGATGGAGTAGAGTAACAATGCATTAAACATTGTTGAGTTTCAACAAAGGAGAAGGCCTCTATTTATAGGAAAAAGTGAGCTCCTAACCAAACAAAGTGATTCTAGAATTTTCCAACTCAATTTGGTCAATTTTTGACCATTTTTAGGTCAGTTGAGCTAACTTTTTGCAACTAGACTTGAATTAGGAGAGAGGAGAGATAAAATATCACATTATTTATGAGTTTAAAACTCATTCAAGCATGTGAAATATGCACCTCCTTTAATGGACTCCCCTCCTTGAATGAGTTTAAAACTCATTCAAGCATGTGAAATATGCACCTCCTTTAATGGACTCCCCTTTCTTACATATGTGTCAAAATAGAATCATTATACCCAAAATATCTCATATTTTTAATATTGCTCATAGTTTTTTACTAATAAACCTTGTACATTTTCAACTCTTCATCTTATGTGAGCATTTACTCATTTTTGGATACCCAAAATATCTCATATTTTTAATATTGCTCATAGTTTTTCACTAATAAACCTTGTACATTTTCAACTCTTCATCTTATGTGAGCATTTACTCATTTTTGGATACCCAAAATATCTCATATTTTTAATATTGCTCATAGTTTCTTACTAATAAACCTTGTACATAGTCAACTCTTCATCTTATGTGAGCATTTACTCATTCTTGGGTATCTTCTTTTACAAAATTGGATTTATCTCCTCCCCACACATGGATTGATCTTATTGGCCCAAAGGAACCTTAATTGGACCATAATCCAAAAATTTTTGAAAATCTAGACCCTTAGGCTAAGGTTCTTTATACCTATTTCCAATTAATTCCAATTGCACATTGGAAAATTCTTTTTGAATTTCTGTTTTAGGGGAATTCATTTTAATAAGATGAGATATTTTTCTATCTAAAAATATTCAAATTCTAAATATTCTCTCTCTAGAATATTTTCTCTCTCTAGTTTAAAACAGTTAGAAACAAGATCTTTTATATTTCTGAGGAGGGGATTGATTACAGGGGAAGATGCTGGCTATCTTGAGAGGCTGGGGAGGAATCTTACATTCTCTCCCACTTGAAAAATGCGAGATGTCCTCATCTCGCAAACTGGGGGTAATTTCGCAAGATGCACGAATATGAGACTAAGAGAAAATTTAATTAAGATTACCCACTAAGAAAAGTCTCAAGAGAGCAAGACTCAAGACAAGAACAAGATTTCAACTTTATTCACTCTTGAAACATATACAGCAAGATAGAAGAACTTTTTACAATTCCATAAGCCCGTCCATCATATGGTCACAAAAGTAGCACTCACAAGCAGCACACGTATAAGGTAACTCATTTCTGGGAATAATTCGGTCGGTTATTGCAGTACCTATCTCATTGGTATGAGGTGACCTAATAAAAGGACCTCTAAGAGGCAAGCCGAAATTGGGATAAAGGCATATCTTCTGGTGAGGAAGAAAACACGCAAGTAAGAAGACCCGCTCAGAAAATCCACCATGCCTTGAACTCATCACGCAATAGTATTGGGGACCCAAACCCAAAGCTTCAATAACCATAGCCAAGCGGACATTGTTATGAAAGTGCTGCCGACCCCACGGTGTTACCCTAGTTATGTCTCGATAGGTCCACCACTTGGTCTGAGCTACAGAAGTTCCCAAGTGAGGGAAAAGTGAGCGCTCATACAGTTCTATGAAATCCTTCTTCACAGACTCGCTTGCGTCTTGAAGGTGAGAAATCATCATGGATAAAACTAAGTCTTGCTGCCAAGCCATAAGAGAGATTAAGAAGAAAGGAGATCGATGGAAGTAAGATTACTGCGAGCGATAAGTAAGAGTTACGACTTATATAAAAGAAAGAAGTAGCATAACCTAGAAGCCAACGGGGTATCTTACCACTGAAGTTTTACCATCTTTCCATGATTTGGTTTTGGCACATATTTCTATAGAAGGCTTACGTGAAATATATTATGAACTTTGAGATGAGGAGGTAAAAGAAGCTCGTAGGCTAAGTCACCTACTTTCTTTGAATTCAGATAAGGGCCACAATATCTGGGGATAACTTCTTATACTTCCCAAGAGATAAAGAACTTCTTTTGGGCCGTACTCGAATGAAGATCAAAACCTTGGTATCCAAAACACCGATTCTCACTTCTGAACTCATCGTTCAGAATCCTTAAAATAGGTGGGCTCTCGAGAATGTATTCTGGGGAAAGGGTCTTCCTTTCAAAACATAATCTTTCTTTTACTTTAGAGATGGAATAATTATAAGATCAAAAAGGGAGGTTCTTATTCCTGTATACCTCGAAGGCTGGGGGAGGAATCTTACATTCTACCCCAAAAAAAAAATGCAAGATGTCCTCATCTCGCAAAGTAGAGGACAACTCATTTTCTTAAGATCCAATTTATTCTGCGGTTCCTTATATTCTGGTCAACCCAACAGAATACTGGGATAAATATCCCCCTTATATAGAACTCATCATTAAATAACAATTCATTCAGATCATATCATTCATATCTTTAACATGATAATGGTCCATTAGACCGAAAAATTTCTTTCTGAACATTCCTCCACGGAAATTTAAGTCAAGCAAATTCTCAAATTGTCATCCCTTAACTTGATCTACCGTGTCAACTGTTAACAGTAGCAATTTAACAACAGCACAATCCACTAATCTCATAGTGATTTGCTGAATTCATTATCATCATTCTAGTTATGAATATCATCACAGGGACTCTCCCATTCATCCTCATTGTGGTTTCGCTCAACTTATTACATTTTAACTAAATTTCAAAAATCATCATTTTTCAATCAGAATCCAAATCAATTCATCAGTTCTCAAACAGAATTAAAAATCATATCAACCACATTCGAATTCATCAACTGGATAGCATTAATGCTTATAATTTCAAGTCTTAGATTTACTCGTATATACTACCGATAAAGAGCTGCAGTTATACCCTCGGTATATACGGGTAGTCATGATACTTGGAACTATAAGGTAAATACCATCATGTCTAGGCCTCAAGCAAGTCAGGGATTCCATACAATTACGGTACTTCCATCTGAAGACCCAATTACCGATTTACGAATTTCAGTTTGAATATCAAATTGTATGAATTTAATCACACAATTACAACCTTTTAGTGCTTCTTGATAAATTACGAATTTAATCACACAATTACAACCTTTTAGTGCTTCTTGATAAATTTTTGACATATTTGGCTTCTCGGTTGATCCTCAATAGCTAATTGGCTCTGATACCAAATGTGAGATCCCTGTCCCCACCGCACAACGGTCAGGGTGCTAGCAGTGAAAGTAGCACATCTAGCGTGCGGGGCAGGGATCCCACACTCAGGGCCTAGCCCACGGATATCCGGACAAGAGACTAATCCGTCGGTTTTTCTAAAACCGAACCTGGAAAAACTTCCTTTACCCGGAAAGCACGGCCGATTCCACCAGGATAACTCTTTACTCTAACGTAGTCATCAAGACCATTACTGATCAAGCTATTCCGATTGCACCTATAAAGATACTCGGTCAGAAAAAGGAAGAAACTTGCACTTGGATCATTGAGATCAACACTTTTTCCCCATCAAGAGGCACAGCCGTTGATTCCTATCCATAGAATAATTTCTATCCGGGATTTACTTTATCTATCGTAATAACAGAAATTGAGTCTCGATTTACGAATCCATCAGTCCAGCCTAACCCCATCCGATCCCATGGGTTAGCCAACCGCCCAACCACTGTAGTGACGGGATCCAATTTAGAATTTGATTTTTGTCCCAGGTACTAGGGAAAAAAGTTCCCAGGCCCCCTAGCCGGATGTTCATGCAAAAATAAAACTAGTCACATCACTTACACACCCAATATGAAATTGCCTTTTCACAGATTCAACCAATTTTAAAATAATCCTGTAATGAAACCATAGTACCACTGATCACAATCTTCCAAATTATCCGGCTGATTCTTAATTTTCCATCATTCCTTCATCAGAGTATCTATGGCATTATTGGCAACCAGAACGCTCACCACCTGTCCACTCAGGGGTCTTTTCAATAGTTCCTAGCCCATAATACTCGGCAATATAATCACTTATAAAAATCAAGATGGACTCTCGTTGATGATCAGCAAGATCAACCAACAGATCCATATAAAGAGCCATGGACTCATCCATTGAAGACCAGCAAGGTCAATCAACTAGATCCATGCCCGGTTTCAGAAAACAACTCTTACTCCTTGTTCCAATATCTTCGTCGACGCACGTGTGGGTATCCTAGGCGACCCAGAGCCCGAGCACCGTATGGTCAGCATCCTTTTGGATCCTTCGCAGGTGACCTAGCGCTTCACTCATAGGCCGCTTCCTTGGTCCCTCATCCACCATACTGGCGGAAGCTCACCATTTTAATCGAACCGAGGCTGGTCAAGACCTCGGCCGACCTTGCTACGCGAGACGTCCTCCATTGACTCTCCGTCAGCAGTTGCAACTTTATCAGTTAGGTCTCCCTGACCTTAATTCATAAGACGGTCGAAATGCTTCCCCAGCATTCTTGACATAAAACAGTCATTTACAAACAGTCACAAAATACAGTTTCTATATCGAACTCCGTCTTTCCATATTATACCTCCTCAATCCACATTACTTATTCCACATTCCATTCATATGTACTCATTCTCATCCATTTACTCATATCGACGACACATTATTTTCCATACCCCTTCACATTCATTATTCTTTATACTCATCCATGCATACATCCATTATACACATCCACATTCACATCCATGCATCCACATCCACATCCACATTCACATCCATACATCCACATCCACATCCACATTCACATCCATACATCCACATTCATGTATCCACATCTACATGCATACATCCACATCTACATGCATACATTACTTATTCTACATTCCAATCATATGTACTCATTCTCATCCATTTACTCATATCGACGACACATTATTTCCCATACCTCTTCACATTCATTATTCTTTATACTCATCCATGCATACATCCATTATACACATCCACATTCACATCCATGCATCCACATCCACATCCACATTCACATCCATACATCCACATTCATGCATCCACATCTACATGCATACATCCATATCTACATGCATACAATCCACATTCACATCCATGCATCCACATCCACATCCACATTCACATCCATACATCCACATTCATGCATCCATACATACCCATCCACATTCACATCCATACATTCACATTCATGCATCCATACATACCCATCCACATTCATGCATCCATGCATACCCATCCACATTCACATCCATACATTCACATTCATGCATCCACATCCACATTCATACATCCACATCTATATGCATACATCCACACATTCACATCCACATTCACATCCATACATCCACATCCACATCCACATTCACATCCATACATCCACATCCATATCTACATGCATACATCCACATCTACATGCATACATCCATACATCCACATTCACATCCATGCATCCACATCCACATCCACACATCCCATCTACATCCACATTCCTACATCCACATCTACATGCATACATCCATACATACACATCCACATTCACATCCATGCATCCACATCCACATTCATACATCTATACATACCCATCCACATTCACATCCATACATCCACATTCATGCATCCACATTCACATCCATACATCCACATTCATACATCCACATCTACATGCATACATCCATACATACACATCCACAATCACATCCATGCATCCATATCCACATTCATACATCCGTACTTACTGTGACACGAAGTTGGGGCTTGGACTTCGGTCACTTCTCAGAATCAAAACACGCTTGTATAAAACCTCACAGCCTCCTCACCTCCCTTTCTCTCCCTAGGTTAAGATAAAGATATACACATCAAAGGTGAGATCATAATTCATGGAAGGGAAGATGAAAGGCTCCGGAGAAGCAAGAATTTCTGCCAGTCTTGCAGCTCCAAACAAGAGGGCGATTCTTTGTTGGAAGAAAATCTTCCGACTCAGGATTATGTGAACAGAAACATACGGGGAATATTGGTAAGGTTCATCTATTCGAATTGGACGATTTGGTCGGAACATATTAAAGCAAATGTATATAGCAATCACTTACAAGAGGATAAGACACATGGGATTGGCTTTTTGATAAGAGATTAGGAGGAATTAATCATGATTAAGAAGAAAGAATGGCCAAAAGTCTATAAAAATAGAGATACATAGGGAATTGCAGTTTTAAATCCATAAAGGCTGTGTAAGAGAGGATTATATAGATGCGTAGAGGTTGAAGAGACTTCGCGTCTATATAAAAACTTTCAAAAACGGGCAACCGAGCATTTTACTACAAGACTATAAAACTGCCAAAATTCTATAAAAACAGAGATACACAGAGAATTGCAGTTTTAAATCCATATAGGCTCTGTAAGAGAGGATTAGATAGATGCATAGAGCTTGAAGAGAGCTTCGCGCCCATATAAAAACTTTCAAAAACAGACAACCGAGCGAAAAGTTATGAGCATTTTACTACAAGACTATAAAATTGCCAAAATTCGCCTAAAAGTTAGCAACTTTGGGAGAAATTCTGATCATCAATGAAGCAAGGGATTAAGAAATTAGTTACATGAGTGGAAAGAGCATACAAAGAGCTTCCTAGCCATATGATCAATTTAAGAAACCAACACCCGAGTGATGAGTAATTACAAAAACTGCACTCCCCTCTCTTTGCCACTACAAGAGCTTGAGGGCATACCGACGCTAAAATACCGACGCAAATGTCGAACGTCGGTATGTCCGTCGTAATGTTGGAGGAGACAAGTAGGGCGGGGTTTTTTTAAATTTTCGTGTCCCGTCGCGTATACCGACGCCTATACTGACGCACATTCCGACGTATATACCGATGCACATTCCGTAGCATATACCGACGTATATTCCGACGCATATTCCGTAGCATATACCGGCGCTCGTAAGTTTTTCACAGCCGAGAGCCTATTTTCTAGTTTTTTCGCAGAGAAGGCGCGTTACAGGTCAAGAAGGTCTCTTTCTCTCCCTCTTCTCTTTCTCTCCCTCTCCTCTTTTTTCCTCTCTCCTCTTTTCTCCTTCTTTCTTCTTTTCTCCTCTTCTCCTTCTCCTAATATGTTCTTGCAATTGCTTTTACTTTTTAATTTAAGAATTAGGACGTTTAGGGTTTTGTGTTTTTTTGGCTCTCTATGCATGTTGAGAGCTCTCTATGTATGCATAGATCTCCTAATGCATGCATAGAGATTTTAGGATTTTGTATTAGTTCTTTTTCTTGTGTTTAATTTACTAATTAGTTTGTTTAATATTTTGTTTTGCAGCTCTTTCATCTCACCAATCTTTCACCAATCCTCTCCTTCAGCTTTGCAAAAAAGAGGTAGATCCTCTTTCGATTTTTCTTGTTTATGCTATTTTCTATGAATTATTGCATCCCTGTTTTATGGTTTAGGGTTAGTTTTGGGTTCTTGTAAGCTTACACATAGGATTAATTTTATATCTATGCATAAAACCTTTAATACGCTTGCAATCTCTATGCATAGCCTTCTTGCAAGCGTTATGCATAAGCTCTATTCATAGAGCTTGTGAGCTTGTGAAATCTCTATGCATAAGCTCTATGCATAGGCTTTATGCATAGAGTTTGCAAGCTTATAAAATCTCTATGCATAGGTTTCTTACAAGCTTATAAAATCTCTATGCATAGGTTTCTTGAAAGCTTGCATGGACATTGTACATAGAGCTTGCGTAGCCTTCTTGTTGAAAGCTTTTTGAATGTTTTTACTCTCTTATACATATAACATATAAGTCTTATGCTCTGTTTTTCTATGCATAAGGTATTCTCTTTATTCATAGAGTTTATATATGTTATCAAGGTAAGATCTATTATCCATGTAAAACAAGATCATGTTTATTACACCATTGGGTGATGGGATTAAGGGTTAGCATAGTGCATAAGGCATATAGCATAGAGCTTATGCATAAGTCTTGCATAGAGCGTATGCATAAGACTTATGCATAGAGCGTATGCATAAGACTTATGCATATGTCTTATGCATAGAGCTTATGCATAGAGCGTACGCATAAGACTTATGCATATGGCTTATGCATAGAGCTTATGCATAAGGCTTATGCATAGAGCGTGTGCATATGGCTTATGCATAGAGCGTGTGCATAAGGCTTATGCATAGAGCGTAATTGCATAGAGCGTGTGCATAAGGCTTATGTGAAAGGGATTGTTGGAATGCAATTGCAAATGCCTTGATTGTGGTTAACAAATGCTTATGCAAATGCCATGGTGAGGGCATTGTGAATTGTTGGTTTGTGTTGGAGCTTTTGGATGATGGATTGAGGCATGAGTCCATGCTTTATTGATGAGTTCTAAATTGTAAAAGGGCATGAGTCATGCTCAATACTTGTAAGCCAACAAACTTGTTCTATCATTTGATATTATCCACATCATTTTGTACCTACACTCACCATTGCTACCACTTCAAGTTTCTATAGAATCTAGCAATGTGTGAGGGTGCCTTGGCATTGGTTGGAGAGGCCAAGGGGAGAATGGCTTGAACTCTTTGTGCCGTGATTGCTTGGTAAAGCAGTACAAAGGGGGATTAGGTACACCGGTGTGAAGAAATGGCCTCAACCTTCACCTTGGAGGAAAACTCGGTGAAGGGGTGAGAAGAGCTTGGCTGGGAGATCGGCAAACAATCCTCACCATCGACTTTGTGGATGCATTTGGGCAATGGGGCCTCTTTTCCGTCATATGATGAGGATTGTTGAGGATGCAACTAGAGCAAGATCCAAATGAAGAGGTACAAACCAAGGAAGCTGAAAAACAAGTTGAGGAAGAAGACATAGATGATGAAGACATCCTTCATCAAGGGACTTTTAATGATGAGGATGCTGAAATGTACATAGACATAGATCTCTTTGGGGCTACTGATCTTAATGAGGATGATAGAATAGATAATGATTTTTAAAATGATGTATCTTAATGATTATGCAAATAGTTATGACATATTTGTAATGGTTTTATGACATTGAAGGTCCTTTCATTGTTTACCATTGTTAATGTTTACCATCATAATCACTACTGTAGGAGCAAGTTGATATAGTTTTACCAATGTTGTTTATCATTGTTAATGTTTGTCTTATGGTTCTTTCATTCATTGTTTACCGTGTAATTTTCATTTCGCACAAGTTTGTCATATGGTTTTTTGTCCAACAGGCCATGGGTGACTCACCGCCCTACGACTACAGTCCAGATTTCTCATTTAATCCTACACCGCAGGGCATGAGTCCCCAGCAGTTATATGGTTTTCTTTCGTCCATGACTCCAGAGCAGAGAGCCATGGCTCAGAGTTATTGGGGTTCTGGAGCAGGGACATCTGCCTCACCATCTGGCTTCCCGACGCCAGTTCCCACACCCGTGGGTATGACAGCAGCTCCCACACCTCATACCACACAGCCTTCCACTCCTCTTACAGCTCGATCTACCACCTCTTCACATAGACGGCGCTCACGTAGTAGGTCTTCAGGGGGAGGTTGTTGTGGTGGTAGTGCCACAGATGCTGTGACACCACCACCACGTGAGCGTCGTCCTTCGCTCTCATCTGTTGATAGCACACCCATAGGGTCACCTTCCACTCCCTGGGGTGCACATGACCATGACAACAGCAAGATTTACACAATTAGGGATGCGGCACCAATAATGGATAGTGCAGGGAAGGCAATGAAGACACGCATTCGACAATTGTGCACTATACAGTTTCATGACTCTGTCATAACTAAACGGGATCAGCAAGACAAGGGGAAGAAAAATTATATAAACACAAAGATAAAGCAAGAGTTCCAGCCATCTGACTCTATGAATGTCGTCTCTAATGAGTGGATACAGTATACAGCTCGCATTTTGATGGGGCATCGTAGGTCAGAGGCGAGGGACGCATTTAGAGAGGGGAAGGAGAAACCTGTTTGGCTAGATGACAGGATTGGGCAGCCATTGCTCAGGAGCTCACCGAGACACCAGACAGGTTTCAACAATAAAGAGAGGCGGCAAGGGCAAGACTCCAAACAGTAGGGGCTTCTCATCTCGGGAGTGGTGGTTACGAAACCATGCGCCATGAGAATTCGTAAGTGTTTGTAGTAATTTTATTTATTTAAATGTATGTATGTGGGCTAAATGTTGATTTCTAAAAGTTATAATTGTTAATCGTGTGTGCAGGAGTTGGCTATGAATCGCCCACCAAGTAGGCGAGAGGAGAAGTACGCTCACAAACATGGCCTTGTGGCCTTGTTTGAGATGCTTGAAGAAGAAGGAGAGACCGTCAATTGGGAGGCATTACCATGATGTAAGATGACCTTCAAACTAATGAAATATGATCAAAACATTCTTGAGTATTAATGTTTAATTTAATTTCTTGTTTGTCGATCAGGAAAATATGCAAACGAGCACGGTTGTTTTTGTGCTCTATTTTAGACAGAATGGTGCTGTCTGTTTGCTGTTGTTGATCCTGCTCATTGTAGGCAGCTAGGCAACAGCCAGGCAGCACTATTCTGCCCAAAAAAAATTCTGCTACAGCGTCGGTATATACCCCGGTACTGACGTCGGTATATACAGTGGTATTTTTGTCGGTATTAAAGTCGGTATACACCCCGGTATTGACCCCGGTATATAACATGGTATATGCACCGGTATAGACACCGGTTTATGCGTCGGTATTACCCCCGGTGAGCGTCGGTATATTAACCAGTATAGACGCCGGTATTACCACCCGACGCTTATACCGACGCTACTGTTTCGGCGCTTATACCGGCGCTTATACCGATGACGAGGCTTTTTTAGACCCCGTTAAATAGCGCCGGTATAAGCCCCGGTATTAGGCTAACATGTAGTAGTGTGCATGAAACCTCAATTTTTACATAGCCTCTTGCCTTTCATCTCCTTCATGATTCAAGCTAGAGGGTAAGGGTTAACATTGCTCAGCGGACAATCGTAAAGATTTACCTATGGTTCCCAAAGTCTTTCCGCATGCTCATTACCGCTAAAACCATTGGTACCTCCAAAGAAGGGCGGCAATAAGGCAAGGGCTACCTTGAGAAGTCACAGGCCCACCAAGATAATAACTCCTTATCCCACTTATCATGAATCATCAAAGAGGTCCAAAATTGGGTTAAGCATGAGGAGCTAATGCTAAATGAGACATTCACATGTAAAGAGAGTGTTTGAATAAGGGTTTGAAAGATAAGAGAATGGCAATGACACAAAATGCTCAATTGAGGAGGCTCATTCCTCGATTTGAAAGGGAGAGGAGGGCTCCTTTTATAGGTGGAGAATCACCCTCTCTTCCATTGTTACAAATTACAACATAAAAATCTTCAACCCTTCAGTGATATAAGGGTAGATGTCACCATCAATTGTCCTCTTAGGCTAAGTCTTCTATTGATTATTAAATTGAAGACTTTTTGACTTTGAGAGTGTGATGAGATAATAGCCAAGTCTAAGTGGCAAGGTGGAGATCCCACTTACACATGGCGGAATTCTCCTCTTCCATGTAGGCATTCTAGAAGAATCTTTCCCAATTATGCACCTACACACACTCCTTCACATGCCTTCCACACTCCCCAACTTGTAGCCTTATCATGAATACCATATTAATAATACAATTAAAATCCATGTGAGCATGAAGGCCCACTTTTATTTTCCACATCACTAGCCTATCTACCATACCAAAGTATTTATCAAGCATACTTGTGGCATTTACAATGTGTGCACCCTAAATCAAGTAAAACCATTATATTTGAAGATAGAATACTGTTATCGGGGTAGCCACCAAGCTGCCGCATCACCACGCCGTTATTTCATTGTGGGCACTGCAATCTTCTTGGACAAGCTTCCACCTTATTACCATTGAGAAACCATCAAAATATGCACAAAATTGACAATGAAAGATATCAATTTTTCACGTCACATTACCCATCCACATTCACATCCATACATCCACATTCATGCATCCACATTCACATCCATACATCCACATTCATACATCCATACATACCTATCCACAATTCACATCCATATTCTCACCCTATCACAATCCATATACATCTTATCCCATCACATACACTTCTTACCTCATCCCATACACATCTTATCACTTCCCATATCTTTTATGCATACCTCTAGCCCTAAGCTCCTCTCTTTTTTCTTTGTACACAAAGACAATGTCGTGAGCGAAGATTTCATCTCTCAACATTCTAACTGGAGTTCATTCTACACTACCCTTAGACATACCATCTCTCAACATCCTTCACATGTACTCTAAATAATTATAACTAGAGCTCATTCCTACACTTCTCTTAGATATACCATCACCTACATTTATGATAATGGCTATCTCTGGATCAAACATCAACATATGCATACTATGAATTTTTGCCACCACCACATATGTACATGATATAGGCTACAATTTCTTCCCGCCACCCTTATCCATATTGCGTAACAAGAATTTTCTTCATGAAAACAAATGCCTATGTGGGTCGAAATTTACACCCATATGCTATATGATGTCTGCCTCTAAAATTATCCCACCGAAAAAATATTTCAATTTTCTACTCTATTAACATGCTTAGGTTTACTCAAAGCCTCCATAGTTACCATCTTCTACATATATATATGAATAAAAGTCTACCTTTGCACACCTGTAAGTTGACCTCTTTAAACTCTTAGCATTGGTTGTATATCATGCCCACTATCTGCTTATAAATAATAGAGCAAATAATTATGTCATGTAAACTATCAAGGTAAGTATATACTAAAGGCTTTGTTATTTGGCTCTAGAAATAGACTCAAGGATGTTTGTAGAATTTTTAATAAATTATGGAGCTTATGTTGTTATGTATTCTAATATTTTTTGAGTGCTTGTGTATATTTCTACATAGTGGTAGAATTTGTCCCAAGAAAGTCCATTACAAAAAGTGTCTTACATTCATGAAATTTATAAAATAAATTTTTATTCGAAAAAGATTGATATTTCTTTAAGTTATGTAGACTCCTATGTCATTTTGTAAGTCAAGTTTATTTTTATGTCACAAACAACAGAAGTTTATAAATCTATGAAGGTCACACGTGTTCTCAATCTTGAAAAAAATAGCAAAATTCATGTAATTTTTAAATTTATACATGGAATTCTAGATGTGTTTTCAAAAAACTATGTTTTTGAGCCATTTTTGAGATTTCACACATTTTGGGAGGGAATCTTTTTAGGTAACCCTCGTCAATTACCTATTTTGCTTGTAACAGTGTTCCTTGTTGTTGTTGCTGATCCTTCCCAACTTGAGGAGGGGTCATCAAGTGAGGTGGAGGAGTTTATTCCGAGTTCTTAGGCAGCAAATAGACAAGATTCATTTGCTAAGGAAGTAGATGATATGGAATTCCAGGAGGAATTCCATGCAGAGAAGCTCCTCCCTACACAAGCAGATGACGAGTCCCTTCCTGGGGGGAAGGAACAAAAAATCCCTCTTTAGCTGCAATTAAACAAGGGATAAGGAATGGTAACCTTAGTGACATAGGTACCTCCAAAATAAGACAATCTCAAGTGGGAGGAATGCATTCCCCAGCCCCCAATGAGAAGACCTCCAAGCCTTCTGGGAAACCTCCTTCCCAATCCCCCTGAACATAATGCCTGATAACCTTACAGTTCTGTCCTTCAATACTAAAGGACTCACTGATGAAACCAGACCCAAAGTGATAAAAGATTGATTATGGCAGTCAAGATTAAAGCCTACCATTATAGGCCTTCAGGAAATCAAGGTAGTGGGAGACATACTGCAGAAAAATCTTATGATAGTCTCCAAGAACCACCGATGGTTTGTGACTGATCATAAGCAGGGCAGTAGAGGCACAGTCATGGGCATAGATAATTCTCTAGCTGCATGCATTAAAGAGGTCAACATTGACCCTAAACACAAATGGATTGATGTAAGATTTGATAAGGTGAAGATGTATTTACTGTTGTATTAATGTATGCCTTGGGCCACCTTGCAGGGTTTAACATGGTGGAAGCTCAGATAGACAGATACCAACAAATGGGACACACTATTAGAGGCTAGGAAAAGAAAAGTTGGGAACAATGCAAATTGTCCCACTCCCTTCACGATATGTCATCCTCTAACAACTTCACTTGGAGCAATGGAAGATCAGATCTGCTGAGGAAGGCTCGGCTTGATAGATGCTATATATCAGATGCCCTTAGTCATTATTATCTGAGCTCATCAGTAAAAGTCATGAAGAACATTGTTCTTTCATATCACTACCCCATTATTGCATCTATTAAATCAACGGGGGTAAGGATGAAATTTGGATGGTCTCACAACCCTAAACTGTTCCAGTTGCCTTCAGTTCAGCAAGGAATTAAACAAATATAGGAGAAGTCCTTCTCTTCCATTCGTGCTCCCGCGAGAGCCTGGACTCAATCAGTGAGGGAATCTCAAAACTTCCAAGTTTTTGTCAAAAAAGAGGTGACCAAATCCCGTGCCCATAGAAGGAATAGCAACTACTCCCATCTTAAGGAGCTTGAGAGCAGAATGGCCACTTCTCAGGATGATCTGAGTGGTGAAATCAATGTTCTTAGAGAGGAACTAAAAAAGGAGGAAATAATTCAAAGTCAAGGTCTGAAACTGTTCATTAGGGAGTGGTTGGCCAGAAAAATAGACAGGCCTTCCAAAGAGATGTTTAGAATTCTTAAGAAGAAAGTAGAGAAAGACTTTTGTCCATTCTTTAAAACCGTGTAGGGATAGCTGGCAAATTCTATGGAAGAGAACATGAACACAACAAAAGATCACTTCTTGAATATCTTTAGTATGCATTTAGAGAAGAATGCAGAGAAAGACAGGGCCCAAATGATGATCGCTAATTTGCAGATAGAAAACGATCCCTAGCTCCATAGCTTCAAATCTGGAAGTTGGCATCACTGAGATAGAAATTGTAGAGGCAATAGACAATCTCAAGAATGGAAAAAATCGAGGCATAGATGGGCTCCCTGCTGAATTCTTTAAACAGTTCAAACATGTGCTTATCCTCCCTCTTCTTCGGGTGTGGCAAGAGAGTGTTGAATATGGAGCTCTTCCAATTTCCCTAAATGAAAGAATTATCAAATTAATTCACAAAAGGGGAGAAAAAGAAGATCTATCCAACTAGAGACCGATATCCATGCTGCCTAATGCATACAAGATCTTTGCTAAAGTGTTGGCACGAAGGCTTAGTGATAAGCTGAAAATGTGGGTCAGAGAGGAGCAGAAAGGTTTTATAAAGGGTCGCTTTATTCTAGATGCCATTATTGCTCTATGGGAAGAGATAGAACATGCCCAGGAAACTAACCAAGACTTCATTTTCTTCAAAATTGATTTTGATAAAGCCTATGATAGAATTGAGTGGGAATTCATCCTCCAATCCTTAAAGGATATGGGACTAGGTCCTCGATTTATACAAAAGGTTGCAACCTTATTTGGGAATGCTAGAGCTAGAGTTGTGATTAATGACAAACTTTCTTCACCTTTTGAGCTGAATAAATCTATAAGACAGCGATGCCCTCTGGCTCCTCTCCTCTTCACGATTGCAGCTGATGCTTTGGGATGGCTTGTTCAAGATGCAATGTAGAAAGGGGGGAAATGAAATGTATTGAACTGCCTCACAACAAAGGAAAAATGTGCCTATAGCTTTTTGCAGATGACACTAATGGATTGATTCATAATGATGACAAATCTATCATAACCTTTTAGAAATGCCTTCAGATTCTCTACACGGCCTCTAGGTCCAGAATTAATCATCAAAAAACTGGAATCAAAACAATGATTAATGACCCACCATAGTGGATCATTCACCAGGGCTATCAAATCTTTGAAGAGGGTCATATATTTCAATTGCTGAGCATCCCAATGGGCTTCAGAGTCACATTGAAGCAATGGTGGCAGTGGGTTATGGATAAAGTTAAAGTAAAATTTGATAGGTGGAAGGGCTACCAACAGAATTTAGCAAGAAGATGCCTAGTTCTCAAGCATCTCCTTATACCTTTAACCATTTATTTCCTATAGCTTGCCTTCTTAGCTCTCACACAAACCAAGCTCTAATACCATAAAGAGAATGTGGGGGAGAGAGAGGTTCAAACCCTAGCAAGCAAACACACACACATAAGAGAGAGATGAATAGGCTGAATTTTCTTATATATTCTTCTTCTCTACTCAACCAGCATAACATAGAGATAAGAGTACACACTATATGGGTTAGTACTCAACTACTACAAGGGTTAGTCCATAAAGTGAACCCAACTAAATGAGAGCAGGCGCTATAACTATGCCAGTCTCTAGTAAACCAAAATGGTTGTCACACATAGCCTGTCACCCCACTGGCCACATATCACCCATAATCTCACCAACCATGCCAGTGGTGTAGATGAGGAAGCTATCACCTAGACAGGTCATCAATGTCTATTATAGAAATATTTGAGCTCGATATCTCAACAACAATAAGGAGTGTTCATAAGAAGTTACACACTTCAGCTACATGATTACCCTTTGACTTTGAAACCTATCATCAATGATAAATGGTATGAGAACATGTGTTCTCTCTAAAAATATTCCACATATTTAATGCCAATGTAAGTATTGGAAATGCTATCTATTATTTGCCTCTTGGGCACAAAACCATATTTTGCAGGGTATCCCCAAATGATGACAACAATTAATCATAAAAAGAAGCTTAGATTTTAGCATTTTCCAGAATGCCAAAACAATTCTACCATCAGGCCATCCCAACCTGGGGGTTTCCATTTACCCAAATTGTGTAGTGCATGTTGTAGTTCTTGCATGTGGTGAATTCAATCTCCAAATCATATGCTTGTTGCCTGCTCGAACACATTTCTATTTCATTGTCAAGTAGCATGTGCTGCACATCAATAATTCGTTGAGTAGGTTCCTTGGGGGTTGCAAAAAGGTCATAAAATTAGACATAAACTTCTCTTTCTAATTGTTTCCTACTATCAATCCAGCAACGATGCCGATTCTTAACTCTATGAATGCATTACAAAATCTTGGAAGCATGCAAGCCTTTGAAAAGTCCTTTAGATGAGCAAGCTGTGTGTTTTAGAGGTATTTTTCTTGACATGACTTGCCACTTTTGTAGCTTTATTTCATCATTTATATTAAGACAAATGTTTGCTTGCATCAATGCCTCTTGCTCTAAATCATCAAGACTTCTTTGATAATTACATTCAGTGAGTTATTGAGTCATGCATCAACGCCTCTTTCTCTAAATCATCAAGACTTGATTACATTGTTGAGCCATGAGTTTTGCATCCTTCACTCTACCTCTTTCTTCTCCCAAGATCTGTTTACCATAATCAAAAGTAACAGCCTGCATACGAGTGGCGAATCTACACAAAGCCATGTCAAGGTAACAAATATATACATCTTTAAATATTGCATTGCATGAGCCACCAAATCAACAAAACATTGATGTTTTAGATAGCTATTATTGATCAACAAATATATACATCTTTAAAGATTGCATTGCATGAGCCACCAAATCAACAAAACATTGATGTTTTAGATAGCTATTATTGATCAACAATAGCCTCTTTTGTGGCATCCATTATTGACATGCCAAAATACAACATCATCCACAATGGGTAATGATTTGAAAGACACATTGAGTAGTCTATTGACATTTTGCATGTGAAAGTATAATATTGATTTGCATTTAGCATGTAGCATCTCTCTAGACGAGCCAAATAGTTAGTAATAGCATTGTGATGGAAAGTATAACCTTGCGTGGTAAGCATCAAGTGTTTCCACAAATAACATGCTCCCATATATTAAAGTGTAACATGCCACTGACATATACAATGGTTTGGAGGGCCATCTTGAATAGAAGGTTGAAGCAGCACCCTCCCCCTCCCCCCCCCACACACACATGCACACTTTATACAAAAGGGAGAACTGTCAAAACACTTTTGGTAAATAAAGAGAGAAAAGGTTTCATCGAGTAGGGCACATGTGGCCACCTGACACTGGTGCAAGCAGGGTTAAGCTAGCGTCAAGTAGGACACAAAGGGAAGATCGCACACGCACTCACACCCCACCAAACCTACACACACACACACACACACACACCCCACCAAACCTACACACACACACACACACACACACACTATAGATAGCCTTTACACACCCAAACAACACCTAGTGAGCGTGGTGTAAAGAGAATGTGGGGGAGAGGGAGAGCTTGAGTTCCTTGCAAGCAAACACACACACACACACACACACACACACACACACACATAAGAGAAAGCAAGACACATAAGAGAGATGGATGAATAAATTTTCTTCTTTCTTCTTCTCTTCTCTACATGCAAGTGAGTGTGGGTGTGTGTATGTGCTATGTGCTTGTAGGTACATGTGCACATCTTTAATTTTTGGTAATTTTTTAGTTATACTTTGGGTTTTTATTTTAATGCACAATTAATAAGAAGTGCTAAGTTTACATACACGTAGTGCGGTTTTAAGTTTTTGGCTTGCCATGGGGCCTCACTAAGCGAAGGTGGAGAGCCGTTTGCCCATCAACAATGAAAGCCTCAACATCACTGGGTTGCTAGCTTTACTAGTGTACATAATTGAGCTTTATCTTTCCTGTTTCTAGCTGGTTGGTTGGTGTTTAGGGCATGGCATCGTAGGTGTTGTGGGGTCATGGGGGTGATCTTCTTGAGTCTTGGGGTTACTCGTCGGATGATACCATGGACATGTGTGTACGATGCTCTTTTTGGTTTGGCAACATGGCCAACTCTTCTTTTCAATGGGAACAAGTACGAGTAGGGCCACTACACATGGACAAGGTGTCACCCCTGGTTACTGCTTGGAGTCCATGGGATCATTTGACAAGTAGGGCCACTACACATGGGCAAGGTGTCACCCCTTGTTGTTTACTACTTGGAGTCCATAGGATCGTTTGACTTTTTGTGTCAATAGAGTCAAGGTCAAAGGCACTATTCTCCATTTTTGCTTGAGCTTTAGAGTTTATGTCAGAGGCATGGTTGTTGTCGGACTAATCGCTACCCTGATCAACCTACTAAGTGTCTCTTGTTATGCACACAATAATTCACCAATCTGATACTACGGAATGTAAGATTCCTCTCCCAACCCCTTTTTGATGTCTAGTATCTTCCCCTGTAATCAACCCTTCTTCAGAAATATAAAGACCTTGTTTCTAACTATTTTAGCCTAGAGAGAGAAAATATTCTAGAGAGAGAATATTCAGATTTTGAATATTTTTGGATAGAAAAATATCTCTTATAATTCAGATGAGTTCCCCTAAAACAGGAATTCAAAAAGAATTTTCCAATGTGCAATTGGAGTTAATTGGAAATAGGTATAAAGAACCTTAGTCTAAGGGTCTAGATTTTCAGAAATCTTTAGACTATGGTCCAATTAAGGTTCCTATGGGCCAATAGCATCAATCCATGTGTAGGGAAGAGATAAATCCAAATTTGTAAAAAGAAGATACCCAAAAATGAGTAAATGCTCACATAAGGTGAAGAGTTGAAAATGTACAAGGTTTATTAGTAAAAAACTATGAGCAATATTAAAATGATTCCATTATGACACATATGTAAGGAAGGGGAATTCTTTAAAGGAGGTGCATATTTCACATAAGATGAAGAGTTAAAAATGTACAAGGTTTATTAGTAAAAAAACTATGAGCAATATTAAAATGATTCCATTATGACACATATGTAAGGAAGGGGAATTCTTTAAAGGAGGTGCATATTTCACATGCTTGAATGAGTTTTAAACTCATAAAAATTGAGATATTTTATCTCTCCTCTCTCCTCATTCAAGTCTAGTTCCAAAAAGTTAGCTTAACTAAAAATGGTCAAATATTGACCAAACTGATTTAGAAAATTCTAGAATCAGTTTGTTTGGTTAGGAGCTCAATTTTTCCTATAAATAGAAGCCTCCCCCTTGTTGAAAAATAGATAGTGTTTATGCATCGTTACTCTACTCCACCTAAGCCAAGAACTGTGAATTCATTTAATAATTCACTAGTTTTTGGAGCTTCCCTCTTTCTTCAATCCCCATTAGTGGCTCCATCAACATACTTAACCAATTGATTGGTTGGGGGCCTCTACCGTGAACAAAGAATCAAGCAATTTGTAAGGTAATTAGTGAATATTGATCTTTCTATAATTTCTCAATGTTTCTCTCTTCTCAACCCCTCTCAAGCTTGAGAAGTTTAATTGGTATGGTTTTTTTAAATGCTAATGAAGTTTGAATAGTAGTGAAGAGTTACATAATGCTATTGAAGTTAATTTTCATTTATGTTTAAATTCTAATGATTTTTATGTAAATTCCCTCTCTCACTCAAGAAATGGTCATACTCATGACCCATTCTCAATCCAAATCAAGCTTTTCCTTAACCCAAGATTAAGCTATGCTTGAGGCCAAATTATTGGCTTTTTTCTATGCTTTTAGTTTATGTATATTAATGATTCAATCCATTATGGATTAATAATCCAATTAGAGATTATTTTAATTATTCCTTAATGATAAGCATTATCCCTTAGAAAAATTGAGATTTATTAGTCATAGCAGCGGAGCTATGGCAAAATTTTTATAAAAATTATGCATAAAATAATCTCATTCAAAGCATAAAAAGAGGACTTCCTACCATATTCTAGGAATTATCATCCTAGATTAATTGAAAGAATTTCATTACAATCATGGAGAAATTGAATTTTAATATCATGCATAAAGGATAAGTTTTTATATCAAAAGTGTTATTTTTACCATTTTTATTTCATGCATAGAAGTATGCATAATGGATAAATTTTTATATCAAAAGTGTTATTTTTACCATTTTTATTTCATGCATAGAAGTATGCATAATGGATAAATTTTTATATCAAAAGTGTTATTTTTATCATTTTTAATTTTCATGCATAGAAGTATGCATAAAAGAAATTTTTTTTATATCAAAAGTGTTACTTTTATCATTTTTAATTTTCATGCATAGAAGTATGCATAAAGGAAAAATTTTTATATCAAAAGTGTTACTTTTATCATTTTTAATTTTCATGCATAGAAGTATGCATAAAGGAAAAATTTTTATATCAAAAGTGTTACTTTTATCATTTTTAATTTTCATGCATAGAAGTATGCATAAAGGAAAATTTTTATATCAAAAGTGTTACTTTTATCATTTTTAAATTTCATGCATAGAAGTATGCATAAAGGAAAAATTTTTATATCAAAAGTGTTACTTTTATCATATTGGATTTCATGCATATAGGTATGCATAAAAGATATTCTTTTTATACTAAAAGTGTGATTTTCCTCATAAATGGATTTTATGCTTAACTTAGATGCATAAGAGAAATTCTTTTATTCTAAAAGTGTAATTTCCTACCAAACTGAATTTATGCATAAGAAGATGCATAAAAGATTGATTTTAATTTCGAAAGTGTTAGTCTCCTTAAATGGAATTTATGTATAAATAAATGTGTAGAGAAATCTTATATTAAATATAAGAATTCTCTTTTTAAAAAAAAAGATATGAAATGTGATAAGATGTGATAAGAGGTGTATGAGATGTGATAAGAATTGATAAGATGCGTATGGAAAGTGATAGGATGTGATAAGATGTGTATGGGATGAGGTAAGAAGTGTATGTGATAGAATAGGATGTATATGGGTTGTGATAGGGCGAGAATGGATGTGATGTAAAAGATTAGATGTGAAGACATATGGGGTTACATGAATGGGAATGTGGAAATGGATGTATGTATGTGGATGTGTGGATGTGGAGATGGGAGTATGGATGTATGAATGTGAAAGTGGATGTATGAATGTGAAAATGGATGTATGCATGAAGATGTATATGCATAGATGTGAATGGGAATGTGGATGTGGATGTATGTATGTATGTGGATGTAGATGTGAATGTATAGATGTGAAGGGGAATGTGGATGTGGATGTATATGAATGTGGATGTATAGATGTGAATGGGAATGTGGATGTGGATGTATGTATGTATGTGGATGTGGATGTATGAATGAGGACGTGATAATGGATGTATGCATGTAGATGTGGATAAATGGATGTGAATATGAATGTGGATGTGGATGTGGATGTATGGATGTGGATATGGATGTGTATGTATGAATGTAGATAAGGGATGTGGATGTATAAATGAGGATGTGAAAATGGAGATATGCATGTAGATGTGGATGTATGGATGTGAATATGGATGTGGATGTGGATGTATAAATGAGGATGTGAATGTGGATGTGAATGTGAATGTGGATGTGAATGTGGATGTATGGATGTGGATATGGATGTGTATGTATGAATGTGGATATGGGATGTGGATGTATAAATGAGGATGTGAAAATGGATGTATCCATGTAAATGTGGATGTATGAATGTGAATGTGAATTAATGTGTCGTCGATATGAGGAAATGGATGAGAATGAGTACACATTGAATGGAATGTGGAATAAGTAATGTGGACTAAGGAGGGATAATGTGGAAAGACAAGAGTTTGATTTAGAAACTGTATTTTGTGACTGTTTGTAAATGACTGTTTTATGTCAAGAATGCTGGGGAAGCATTTTGACCATCTTGTGGATTAAGGTCATGAAGACCTAACTGTTAAAGTTGCAACTGCTGACGGAGAGTCAATGGAGGACGTCTCGCGTAGCAAGGTCGACCGAGGTCTTGACCAGCCTCGGTTCGATTTAAATGGTGAGCTTCCGGTACGGTGGATGAGGGACCAAGGAAGCGGCCTATGAGTGAAGCGCTAGGTCACCTGCGAAGGATCCTAGAGGGTGCTGACCATACGGTGCTCGGGCTCTGGGTCGCCCAGGATACCCACGCGTGCGTCGAGGAAGATATTGGAACAAGGAGTAAGAGTTGTTTTGTGAAACCGGGCATGGATCTGGTTGATTGACCTTGCTGGTCTTCAATGGATGAGTCCATGGCTCTTTATATGGATCTGTTGGTTGATCTTGCTGATCTTCAACGAGAGTCCATCTTGATTTTTATAAATGATTATATTGCCGAGTATTATGGGCTAGGAACTATTGAAAAGGCCCCTGTGTGGACAGGTGGTGAGCGTTCTAGTTGCCAATGATGCCATAGATACTCTGATGAAGGAATGATGGGAAATTATGAATCAACTGGATAAATTGGAAGATTGTGATCAGTGGTACTATGGTTTCATTAAAGGATTGTTTTAAAGTTAGCTGATGCTAAGGAAAAGGCAATTTCAAATTGGGTGTGTAAGTGGTGTGGCTAGTTTTATGTTTGCATGAACTTCCGGCTAGGGGGCCTTGGAACTCTTTTCCTTGGTACCCGGGACAAAACCTAACCAAATTCCAAATTGGATCCCATCACTACAGTGGTTGGGTGGTTGGCTAACCCATGAGATCGGATGGGGTTAGGCTGGACTGATGGATCCCTAAATCGAGATTTAATTTCTATTATTACCATAGATGAAGTAAATCCCGGATAGAAATTGTTCTATGGATGGGAATCAACGGCTGTGCCTCTTGATGGGGAAAAAAGCGTTGATCCCAATGATCCAAGTGCAAGTTCTTCCTTGATTTGACCAAGTACCGTTAAAGGTGCAGTCAGATCAGTTTGATCAGTAATGATCTTGACTACGTTAGAGTAAAGAGTTATCCTGGTGGAATCGCCCGTGCTTTCCGGGTAAAGGAAGTTTTTCCGGTTTCGGTTTTGGACAAACCAACGGATTAGTCTCTTGTCCGGATATCCGTGGGCGAGGCCCCGAGTGTGGGACCCCTGTCCCGCGCGAGAAGTGCTACTTCCGCTGCTAGTACCCCAAATCCGTTGCTCGGTGGGAACAGGGATCTCTCAGTTGGTATCAGAGCATTTGGTTAATAAAGATCAACTGAGAAACCAATTATGTCAAAAATTTATCAAGAAGCACAAAAAAGGTTGTAATTGTGTGATATAATTCATACAATTTGATATTCAAACTGAAATTCATAATTTGGTAATTGGGTCTTTAGATGGAAGTACCGCAATTATATAGAATCCTTGACTTGCTTGAGGCCTAGACATGATGGTATTTACCTTATAATTCCAAATGCCGTGACTATCCGTATATACCGAGAGTATAACTGCAGCTCTTTACTGACAATATATACGAGTAAATCTAAGACTTGAAATTATAAGCGTTAATGCTATCCAGATGATGAATTCGAATGTGGTTGATATGATTTTTAATTCTGTTTGAGAATTGATGAATTGAATTGGATTCTGATTGAAAAATGACGATTTCCAAAATTTAGTTGAAATGTAATAAGCTGAGCGAAACCACAATGAGGATGAATGGGACGAGTCCCAGTGATGATATTCATAACTGGAATGATGATAATGATTTCAGCAAATCACTATGAGATTAGTGGATTGTGCTGTCAGATTGCTACTGTTAACACTTGAGACGGTAGATTAAGTTAAGGGATGACAAATTGAGAACTTGCTTAACTAAAATTCCTGTGGAGGAATGTTCAGAAGGAAATTTTTCGGTCTAATGGACCATAATCGTAGGAATGATATGATCTAAATGAATTATTGTTTAATGATGAGTTCTATATAAGGAATATTTATCCCAGTATTCTGTTGGGTTGACCAGAATCTAAGGAACCCAGAATAAATTGGATCCTAAGAAAAAGAGTTGTCCTCTACTCGCGAGATGAGGACATCTCGCACTTTTCAAGTGGGGTAGAATGTAAGATTCTCCCCCAGCCTTCGAGGTATACAGGAGTAAGAATCTCCCTTTCTGATCTTATAATTATTCTCTCTCTAAAATAAAAGAAAGATTCTGTTTAAAAAAGGAAGAACCTTTTCCCCGAATACTTCTCAAGAGTCCCACCTGTTTTAAGATTCAGAACAATGAGTTCAGAAGTGAGAATTGAGATTTTGGATATCAAGGTTTTGGTCTTCATTCGAGTACGGCCCAAAAGAAGTTCTTTATCTCTTGGGAAGTATAAGAAGTTATCTCCCAGATATTGTGGACCAAAGAAAGTAGGTGATTTAGCTTACGAACTTCTTTTATCTCCTCATCTCAAAGTTCTAAATGCCTTCTATAGAAAAATATGCCAAACCCAAATCATGGAAAGACGGTAAAACTTCAGTGGCAAGTTACCGTTGGCTTCTAAGTTACGCTAGCTCCTTCCTTTATATAAGTCGTAACTTTTACTTGTCGTTCACAGTAATCTTACTCCCATCGATCTCCTTTCTTTCTTAATCTCCTTCATGGCTTGGCAACAAGAATTAGTTTTATCCATAATGATTCCTCACCTTCAAGACGCAAGTGAGTCTGTGAAGAAGGATTTTATAGAACAGTATGAGCGCTCACTTTTTCCTCACCTAGGAACTTCTGTAGCGCAGACCAAATGGCGGACCTATCAAGACATAACTAGGGTAACACCCTGGGGTCAGCAGCACTTTCGTAACAATGTCCGCTTGGCCATGGTTATCGAAGCCTTGGGTTTGGGTCCCCGATACTACTGCGTCATGAGATCAAGGCATCCTGGGTTTTCTGAGCGGGTCTTTTTACTGGCGTGTTTTCTTCCTCATGAGAAGATATGCCTTTACCCCGTTTTTGGCTTGCCTCTCAGAGGTCCTTTTGTTAGAACACCTCATACCACTGAGATAGGCGCAGCAATAACCCACAGAATCATTCCCATAGATGAGTTACCTTATACTTGTGCAGCTTGTGAGGACTGCTTTTGTGATCATATGATGGACGGACTTATGGAAGTGTAAAGAGTTCTTCTGTCTTTACTGTATAAGTTCCGAGAATGAATAAAGTTTAAATCTTGTTCTTATCTTGAATCTTGCTCTCTTGAGACTTTTTTTTCAAATTGGTGGTTAATCTTAATTAAAAAAAAAAATTTCTCTCAGTCTCATACTTGTGCATCTTGCGAAATTACCCCCAGTTTGCGAGATGAGGGCATCTCGCGTTTTTTTAAGTGGGGTAGAATGTAAGATTCCTCTCCCAACCCCTTTTTGATGTCTAGTATCTTCCCCTGTAATCAACCCTTCTTCAGAAATATAAAGACCTTGTTTCTAACTATTTTAGCCTAGAGAGAGAAAATATTCTAGAGAGAGAATATTCAGATTTTGAATATTTTTGGATAGAAAAATATCTCTTATAATTCAGATGAGTTCCCCTGAAACAGGAATTCAAAAAGAATTTTCCAATGTGCAATTGGAGTTAATTGGAAATAGGTATAAAGAACCTTAGTCTAAGGGTCTAGATTTTCAGAAATCTTTAGACTATGGTCCAATTAAGGTTCCTATGGGCCAATAGCATCAATCCATGTGTAGGGAAGAGATAAATCCAAATTTGTAAAAAGAAGATACCCAAAAATGAGTAAATGCTCACATAAGGTGAAGAGTTGAAAATGTACAAGGTTTATTAGTAAAAAACTATGAGCAATATTAAAATGATTCCATTATGACACATATGTAAGGAAGGGGAATTCTTTAAAGGAGGTGCATATTTCACATAAGATGAAGAGTTAAAAATGTACAAGGTTTATTAGTAAAAAAACTATGAGCAATATTAAAATGATTCCATTATGACACATATGTAAGGAAGGGGAATTCTTTAAAGGAGGTGCATATTTCACATGCTTGAATGAGTTTTAAACTCATAAAAATTGAGATATTTCATCTCTCCTCTCTCCTCATTCAAGTCTAGTTCCAAAAAGTTAGCTTAACTAAAAATGGTCAAATATTGACCAAACTGATTTAGAAAATTCTAGAATCAGTTTGTTTGGTTAGGAGCTCAATTTTTCCTATAAATAGAAGCCTCCCCCTTGTTGAAAAATAGATAGTGTTTATGCATCGTTACTCGACTCCACCTAAGCCAAGAACTGTGAATTCATTTAATAATTCACTAGTTTTTGGAGCTTCCCTCTTTCTTCAATCCCCATTAGTGGCTCCATCAACATACTTAACCAATTGATTGGTTGGGGGCCTCTACTGTGAACAAAGAATCAAGCAATTTGTAAGGTAATTAGTGAATATTGATCTTTCTATAATTTCTCAATGTTTCTCTCTTCTCAACCCCTCTCAAGCTTGAGAAGTTTAATTGGTATGGTTTTTTTAAATGCTAATGAAGTTTGAATAGTAGTGAAGAGTTACATAATGCTATTGAAGTTAATTTTCATTTATGTTTAAATTCTAATGATTTTTATGTAAATTCCCTCTCTCACTCAAGAAATGGTCATACTCATGACCCATTCTCAATCCAAATCAAGCTTTTCCTTAACCCAAGATTAAGCTATGCTTGAGGCCAAATTATTGGCTTTTTTCTATGCTTTTAGTTTATGTATATTAATGATTCAATCCATTATGGATTAATAATCCAATTAGAGATTATTTTAATTATTCCTTAATGATAAGCATTATCCCTTAGAAAAATTGAGATTTATTAATCATAGCAGCGGAGCTATGGCAAAATTTTTATAAAAATTATGCATAAAATAATCTCATTCAAAGCATAAAAAGAGGACTTCCTACCATATTCTAGGAATTATCATCCTAGATTAATTGAAAGAATTTCATTACAATCATGGAGAAATTAAATTTTAATATCATGCATAAAGGATAAGTTTTTATATCAAAAGTGTTATTTTTACCATTTTTATTTCATGCATAGAAGTATGCATAATGGATAAATTTTTATATCAAAAGTGTTATTTTTACCATTTTTATTTCATGCATAGAAGTATGCATAATGGATAAATTTTTATATCAAAAGTGTTATTTTTATCATTTTTAATTTTCATGCATAGAAGTATGCATAAAGGAAAAATTTTTATATCAAAAGTGTTACTTTTATCATTTTTAATTTTCATGCATAGAAGTATGCATAAAGGAAAAATTTTTATATCAAAAGTGTTACTTTTATCATTTTTAATTTTCATGCATAGAAGTATGCATAAAGGAAAATTTTTATATCAAAAGTGTTACTTTTATCATTTTTAAATTTCATGCATAGAAGTATGCATAAAGGAAAAATTTTTATATCAAAAGTGTTACTTTTATCATATTGGATTTCATGCATATAGGTATGCATAAAAGATATTCTTTTTATACTAAAAGTGTGATTTTCCTCATAAATCGATTTTATGCTTAACTTAGATGCATAAGAGAAATTCTTTTATTCTAAAAGTGTAATTTCCTACCAAACTGAATTTATGCATAAGAAGATGCATAAAAGATTGATTTTAATTTCGAAAGTGTTAGTCTCCTTAAATGGAATTTATGTATAAATAAATGTGTAGAGAAATCTTATATTAAATATAAGAATTCTCTTTTTTTTTAAAAAAGGATATGAAATGTGATAAGATGTGATAAGAGGTGTATGAGATGTGATAAGAATTGATAAGATGCGTATGGAAAGTGATAGGATGTGATAAGATGTGTATGGGATGAGGTAAGAAGTGTATGTGATAGAATAGGATGTATATGGGTTGTGATAGGGCGAGAATGGATGTGATGTAAAAGATTAGATGTGAAGACATATGGGGTTACATGAATGGGAATGTGGAAATGGATGTATGTATGTGGATGTGTGGATGTGGAGATGGGAGTATGGATGTATGAATGTGAAAGTGGATGTATGAATGTGAAAATGGATGTATGCATGAAGATGTATATGCATAGATGTGAATGGGAATGTGGATGTGGATGTATGTATGTATGTGGATGTAGATGTGAATGTATAGATGTGAAGGGGAATGTGGATGTGGATGTATATGAATGTGGATGTATAGATGTGAATGGGAATGTGGATGTGGATGTATGTATGTATGTGGATGTAGATGTGGATGTATAGATGTGAATGGGAATGTGGATGTGGATGTATGTATGTATGTGGATGTGGATGTATGTATGTATGTGGATGTGGATGTATGAATGAGGACGTGATAATGGATGTATGCATGTAGATGTGGATAAATGGATGTGAATATGAATGTGGATGTGGATGTGGATGTATGGATGTGGATATGGATGTGTATGTATGAATGTAGATAAGGGATGTGGATGTATAAATGAGGATGTGAAAATGGAGATATGCATGTAGATGTGGATGTATGGATGTGAATATGGATGTGGATGTGGATGTATAAATGAGGATGTGAATGTGGATGTGAATGTGAATGTGGATGTGAATGTGGATGTATGGATGTGGATATGGATGTGTATGTATGAATGTGGATATGGGATGTGGATGTATAAATGAGGATGTGAAAATGGATGTATCCATGTAAATGTGGATGTATGAATGTGAATGTGAATTAATGTGTCGTCGATATGAGGAAATGGATGAGAATGAGTACACATTGAATGGAATGTGGAATAAGTAATGTGGACTAAGGAGGGATAATGTGGAAAGACAAGAGTTTGATTTAGAAACTGTATTTTGTGACTGTTTGTAAATGACTGTTTTATGTCAAGAATGCTGGGGAAGCATTTTGACCATCTTGTGGATTAAGGTCATGAAGACCTAACTGTTAAAGTTGCAACTGCTGACGGAGAGTCAATGGAGGACGTCTCGCGTAGCAAGGTCGACCGAGGTCTTGACCAGCCTCGGTTCGATTTAAATGGTGAGCTTCCGGTACGGTGGATGAGGGACCAAGGAAGCGGCCTATGAGTGAAGCGCTAGGTCACCTGCGAAGGATCCTAGAGGGTGCTGACCATACGGTGCTCGGGCTCTGGGTCGCCCAGGATACCCACGCGTGCGTCGAGGAAGATATTGGAACAAGGAGTAAGAGTTGTTTTGTGAAACCGGGCATGGATCTGGTTGATTGACCTTGCTGGTCTTCAATGGATGAGTCCATGGCTCTTTATATGGATCTGTTGGTTGATCTTGCTGATCTTCAACGAGAGTCCATCTTGATTTTTATAAATGATTATATTGCCGAGTATTATGGGCTAGGAACTATTGAAAAGGCCCCTGTGTGGACAGGTGGTGAGCGTTCTAGTTGCCAATGATGCCATAGATACTCTGATGAAGGAATGATGGGAAATTATGAATCAACTGGATAAATTGGAAGATTGTGATCAGTGGTACTATGGTTTCATTAAAGGATTGTTTTAAAGTTAGCTGATGCTAAGGAAAAGGCAATTTCAAATTGGGTGTGTAAGTGGTGTGGCTAGTTTTATGTTTGCATGAACTTCCGGCTAGGGGGCCTTGGAACTCTTTTCCTTGGTACCCGGGACAAAACCTAACCAAATTCCAAATTGGATCCCATCACTACAGTGGTTGGGTGGTTGGCTAACCCATGGGATCGGATGGGGTTAGGCTGGACTGATGGATCCCTAAATCGAGATTTAATTTCTATTATTACCATAGATGAAGTAAATCCCGGATAGAAATTATTCTATGGATAGGAATCAACGGCTGTGCCTCTTGATGGGGAAAAAAGCGTTGATCCCAATGATCCAAGTGCAAGTTCTTCCTTGATTTGACCAAGTACCGTTAAAGGTGCAGTCAGATCAGTTTGATCAGTAATGATCTTGACTACGTTAGAGTAAAGAGTTATCCTGGTGGAATCGCCCGTGCTTTCCGGGTAAAGGAAGTTTTTCCGGTTTCGGTTTTGGACAAACCAACTAATTAGTCTCTTGTCCGGATATCCGTGGGTGAGGCCCCGAGTGTGGGACCCCTGTCCCGCGCGAGAAGTGCTACTTCCGCTGCTAGTACCCCAAATCCGTTGCTCGGTGGGAACAGGGATCTCTCACGGAACATGCACAAGATGATGATGCAGAAACAACTTATCGATTAGAAGTGATTGCACAAGCAGAAACGATTACTTAAGACTGCAATAGCAGATACATAAGACTTCATAGGTGGATTCATAGGAAATAATAGACAAGACGAATATATTGAAAAGATAGATAGACATGATGAATATACAGAGATGATACATACTGATCTCCTTTGATTCATGAAGAAAAATAATAAAATAATAGCCTCTGTAGAGGGTTCTGGTGGTTGCATCTTTTGTGCTGCTTAACAAGCAAAATACAGTGATACAAAGATACCCTTGTGCTTTGAGCATGGCTGATTTATAGAAGTAGTGACTTAATTAATTGGTGTTAAGTGCACTGGCTCTAAAATTCCGGTGGCATTCCGGCTCGGCATTGTCTGGTGTACGGTTGGCTGGCCTGCACCAACCAACACCTAGCATGCTCGGTGGGTCGGATTCCTAATCCGACGACTCGAATCCTCAGTCTTCCTTGAGTCAGTGGAGATAGGGACCATGTTAGATTCTCATTAGCATCTTCCTTAGCTTGTGGGGGGAGTTCTAATTGTGCAGAGACTACTGATAGGCATAATGGCAAATCCTCCTCTACGACCTTAGTGCCCAGACTCCTGAACCTAGTGTGATAGGTACATCTGCAATAGTGACATAGGAGTACATATGCAATAGTGACATAGGAGTACATATTCTCTTTGGCATCTTCCTCCACATCGTTGTTTTAGTTTTTTTAGGATACTCCGCTCATGATAATTAGGTAGAGTCAAATCAATCACCCCATGCCCTCCATGGTAGACATAAATTGGCCTCCACATTGTTGTTCTTCCGAGCAATCCTAACCCTGACATGCTTGGGCACATTCTTGATCCCGCGGGTTTGGGAGCTTCAGTCTTCAATTCTAACCATCTCACCATCATCGTTGCTAGGAGCACGTGGATTTGGATTGCTTGGGTGTGGGGTTGAGCTAGGGCAAGGTTTGGGAGGGGCTACGAGTTTAGGGCATGTGTAGAAAGGTTTCCATCTTTCTCTAGACTTGAGGTTCATGTAGGTTGGCTACTACCACAATGGCCACTGTGAGGATTTGCATGTAGTAATAGGCCTAGCAGATTATTTAGGTGGGTGCCCTATTGCGAGATTGCCTCTCGCTATAGGTTCGTGATCTACGTTTGGGTGGAGGCAAGTTCAGCATTGAGGGTCACATTCTTGGCCTCTTTGTGCTAGCGGCGGCGGCGGCCAGTTGGATGTTTTCATGGGTCTTGTTGGGATTCTTTCACCGAGTGATGGGCCTCTTCCATGTTAACTTTTTTTTAAACTATTAGGTGGCATCGACCCATTGTACAGTCGCGAGACGGCAGCAGTAGCCGTTCTCACTGGCTTGTGGAAGCACTCCTGTGAGCATCCTGATGACAATTGTTCCATTGTATGGTCGCAGGTGGTAGCCATCGGCCAGTTGTACATTCACAAGTGGTAGCCTCATAAATGAACGAATTAGAGATCATCGGTCCATTGTACAGTTGAATTCACCAGCTTGTGGAAGCACTCGCTTGTGAGTTTCCCAAGAAGGAATGTCCCATTGTATAATTTTTCCACAATCGAGAAGGGTCTAGTCCACACCTTAGCATGGATGTGAACCCATCCATGACTAGAGAAAGAGGACCAGATCTTCTTCTTGGAATAGTCAAAACCTAGAATGTCGGTCGACCCATTTCTTCCTCTGTTTCTAGATCATTGTAGATATGAAGAAGCCCTTGACCCTATCTTCATAGGGATTTCTTGGGGCTTAGCTTCTTGACTATGGCTATCTGAAGACTCGACACTAAGAACTCCATGGGCACAATAGCTTCAGTGCCATACACCCTTGGTCATGGTGAATATTTATGTTCATTATGTTTTTTGGCATTATTTTTAGTTTATTATGAAAAAAATTTAGCACACTCATATTATCATTTGGATTTGCATTTGTGAGGATTTGAGAGAGATTTGGAGCTACCATTCTCAAGTTTGAGAGGAGATTTGCAATAAGGAGGTTACATAGAAGCTGCCCAAGAGAGTTGCAAATGGGAGTTTTGTAATATTGAAACCATGCTCATCATCATGGAAGTTGAAAATGGAGATCTCAGCAAGTATGAAGACTATGGAGTCTTCGATGTCAACAAGGAAGCTGCCAAGAAAAGATTTGTGAAGGTATTTTGGTGATTTTGCCTCTAATTTGGTGTTTGACAATGGAAGAATGCTCTATAAAAGGGTTGCTATGTTTTGTATTTGTAAATTCTATGGTTCTTTGCAATTGGAAAAAGAGCATGTGTGGTGCATGCTTGTCAAGATGATGGCAAGTGAGATGATGGACTCAATGGAGTTCACATGTGTGTGCATCAAGAAGAAGATGAACTCATGGACATGCTCATAATGGCATGTTGTGGTGAAAGCAATTATTGACTTTCACATGGTTGGCACCTCATGGTTTCTCTATGGAAGAAACTTTTATAATAGCACCTTTGGATTAATTGCATGCAAAGGAGAAGCATGTAAAGGATTTAAGTTCATATTGAAGCTTGCATTAGCCGAGCTAGAGGCTACATTTACAAGTTTTTGGAGGCAACAATTTGCAAAAAATGGATAGTTGCATTTGAAGAGCATTGGAGAGCTCACAATATTGATGGCTATGGAAGCAGCGACAACACCTACCTTTAGAAAAGATCAAAGAGGAAAGAGAGCTCGTGAGAGAAAGACAAAGCAAACAATGTGCACACGGATTGTGAGAGTAGTTCACGAGTGCTACCTAGGGATGCCAAAAAAAGGAAGCATGGGCCTGCTGAACTATGCATGCTACAAAAGGCACCCACAAGTGCAGCAGCAAAATAGAATTGGTGACCTATCAAGCTATGTAGGCTATGGGAGAAACCCACAAGTGCTGTATGGGCTTGAAAAAAAAGAGGAATCGGCTAGCTGCTAGGCTTTGCATCTTTGCTATTTTTGGTGGTTTTCTTTCTCGAGCATCTAGTTGCTCATGCTTGTTCATGGACATTCTTTGAAGATAGGACCTTTGTGTGTCCTTGGTCTCGCGAGGTCAATGCCTCTACTACAACATGAGAAAAGACTCTCTGTCTGTTCTGCAATTTGGTCATGGCGTTGAGAGGGACTGTATGGATGAAATCGTCTCTTACAATGAGCAGGTTAATGTTGGTGCTGGGATTAGCTTCATGAGCTTTTCCTATTGTCCTTGGTCTCAGCATGTGGTCTATCCCACACCTAACACATAAAGGGGTAAATGCAAAAGCGCCTATAGAGGTAATTGCCATCCCTTTCTTGATTGGACACTCACCCACTTGGTGAGGTCTTGCGCAATGTTAGCATTGCATGGGTGGTCATTTAGCTATTGTATTCATGTCCTGGCCCCAAGGAATTGGGACAATGAAGTATACTGGGAACATTTGGTCGCCCTCCATCATGTAGTGGCTTAGAATTTGGGAGGGTGGACTGGTTGGCTCCAGAGGTTTGTAGGTGGGACCTTCAAGAACTTCCCCCTCATCCCCTTCTTCAAAAACTTTCGTTAGGGTTAGGTGACAAACAAGTGTGACTCGTGGCAATGGGGGTTGAGGTGGGAGAACTGTGGGTGGTAACGGCATTTCAGGTACCCTAAGAATTCCTCTTTGGGCCACTTCTGGTTAAGGTAGATTGTGAAGCACAAGTGCTTGGCAAGGCCAGTAGTTGCCTTAGGGTTGCTAGCAGGGCTTGAGGTAGAGCATGGGCTTGAGCAGCCCTTTGCTGATAGCAATTTGTGATTTTATGATTACACCATCTTTGGCAATATGTGCAATAGAGGGTGGAATGGGGTTGCAGATGTGGACACTCTCCGTGTTGGTACGGACACCATACTAGCTCCCTCTTAGGATAGAGATGGGGTTGGCTAACCCAATCCTGGGCTTGGCTAGTTCTCCAATGTTCGGTCATTTTCTACATTAATGTAGTGGCCAACTACTCGACTTGTTGTCCAGAGGTGGAATCCTTGCTCTTTCCTTCAGATTTGATACTGGTGGTCTCTTGAATGAGAATTTTGATGTACCCTCATGGAGTTCTTGAGAATGTGTTCCCTTGAAGTTGTCCTCGAGGTCCATAGCACCCCTGAAACATTGCTTGAAGGAGGTATGGGCCAAGGCATACAAAGAATTATGTAGGGTATGTACTCTAGACCTTCCCAAAAACTCCCTACTATCAGCCTTTCATTAGAGAACTTATCTCTAGCACTACAACGGGAGTGGAGATATCTAACTCTGTTGATGCAATCTTGGATGGTTTCACCATCCTTTTGTTTAACATTATGTACTTGAGCCATGTACTCTAGACCTTCCCAAAAAAACACAAGCAAGCAATGTTTTACAATTGCCAGTCACCCATTTACAATTGGGGGCCCAAACTAGCTTTCTAGCTCTATGCACATCTCATTTCTATGACTGGTACACAAGCCACAAGCCATAAGCTTGGTCATTCCATATCTCTTTTATCAATCAGTGATGTGCACAATTACAAAACGATAAGCTACAAGAAGTGTGATGCTAACCAAAGTGATTAACAAGCTGACAGCAAAGATTCCATGTTTTGGGTCTCTGGAGGTGCCTTTACACACTTTTTTTATACACTTTTTTTAAAATACGTTATGTTAATATTACGTGGAGTAAATACATCATATTACTATTAAGTGGAGGAAATACAAAAAAGATATGGTAAGCTATAAGCCCAACTATCCAACTTTGGGACAAATAACATTCAAAAGCAATTAAAGAACACTTGTAGTTGGTGTAAGGGAAGATATCCAGGTCAAAAGAATTACGAAGAGATAAAATAAGGGATTTCCTAAAGAAAGCAAAGTAATGAATTTTTTCTTTGGCAAAGATTACTTGATTTCTTGCATGATAAATGGAGCATAGGTCCCAAAATTTAGTCCATGCAATGAAAGTATCAAATTCTCGCAAAGTGGGGGAAATGTTGCCAAATAGCCAAAAAAAAATAATTGCCAAAAGATCTGCCCACAAATCTCACATGAAGGTGTCATGATAATGTGTCTAGAAGAGGACGGGAATAGGGGCAAGACCATGGAAGATGGTAGATTTTCTCACGCGGATATGAACACCTTCTACAAGATGCACGAGCAATACGTCGGCCATAAAACTGCGGTAAAGCACCAATGAGGCATCTCCAAAAGAAGACTTTCTATTTGAGGGTTAATTTACTCTTCTAGATCTTTGAGAGAGAAACCCTTTGATGTGCCTTAGTGAATTTCCATGAGCATGTATCCAAGGTGGAGGGTAGAAGCAATTTGTATGTGCACTAGATGTGGTTAGATTGTGAAAGGACACCACACGGCAGCCTACATTTTGACCCACCAATATCCAATCTTTCAGGTTATGACTTAATTCTACAGGAGGTATGCATTGAAAATCAGGTAGTAAAGAAGCTATGGTTTGCCATATCATTTTGTGATCGACCTAGATTGTAAAGTGTCATAGCTTGTGGAAAAGAAATTACATAGCCCCTATCATTCACCACATCCTCAACATATCTGACTACTTTGGTAGAAAGGAAATAAGCCTTTCTCGGCTATAAAAGAGCAAGAGGCTATTGAAATGCACGACTCCAATGAATCAAAGGGAGTTGCCTTGATCAAGCAGTCGACCAAACCATTTCATTTGAGCCATCAGAGTGTACCAGTCTTGAATCAATTTTGTGGAAAATGGGCATCAAGGAATGCACCCCTCTAAGCATCCAAATATAACCTCATATCATGAGTAATCATCCAAATATAACCTCATCTCATGAGTAATCATCCAAGACCAAAGGTTGGAGTTTTAATTGGTGCAACAAGACTTGAAAACATTAAAGTCCAGGGCTATTTTTTGTTGAAATATGCACCAAACACATCCCTAGAAGGATGGGTCCAAATGGACCATCTACATGTGAAAGGGACCAAATCACTTAGCTTGTGGGTGAAGCTTCTCTAGCACGTAGTTTTGTGTTTAAACACTTGTTTTGATGAAACCACTAGGTGGTATTGGGTTGTACGGAATCTATAAAGGGGAACTTGCCTATGAAGTAATCAATCAACCATTTCGCCCATCATTGTTGTCTCTTTTGTGTGTATACATCATTTTACATTATTCTTCTTTTTATCATGTGTTTTAGCCTAGCACTAGTATTTGATCCACCATAGCCAACTTTCATATGGCTTTCAATATTTCAACATGGCATCTTAGAGCAAAGAATAGGTATGGATCCTAGGATGACCTCAACCCCAAATCAGGTCACATTTAATGATATCTTATCCTTTTCACTAGATTCCAAAGTTGTCAGCCATACCCATAGCTGGTGGAGGATTCAATGCTCCCAGCTCAGTGAGTCATTTCTCACCACACTTAGTAAGCTTCTTTCCTACCTCTGGGCACTCCAGCTTGTCACCTCAATTTGGTGGATTACTTCACAGGCACCACTCCATTATCGTTTCCCCCAAAACTATCTATTTTTTGGTCATACAGCTAATGCCACATCTACAGTCTACCATCGCCTAATTCCTCTCAGTCGTGGGGGTGCCTACATGTGCCCTTTCTTTCCCTAAGAGTGCTTGGACAATACAAGATCTTAGAAGAGTTGTGTTTTTCACAACCATAGCCACAAGATCCTCTAACTATCATTAGTGAGATTAATTATCACTAATTCTATCTTGTTTTGGCTAATCAAGTGTTCTATCTAAGCATTATCACTTGTTTCTATCTTAATGTTTGTCTTGGCTCCTCTTGCAAGGCCCAAAAAGGTTCTTGAAATCAAATATAAGCCTCTTCCAAGCCCCAAAAGGTTCTTGAAATCAAATCTAAGCCTCTTCCAAGCTATCAAATCTAAGCCTCTTCCAAGCCTTTCACAAGCTTCTAGTTCAAGTCTCTCATTCAGTAAGAGCTTCAATCTTTAAGGTGACTCAAGCTTGATTCAAACTCTCTTCAATACTTGCTCTCAAGTGTGTTTCTCAACTCTCTCAACCCTAATGACCTCACACGACACTACCTTCCTCTTCAAGGAGGGGAAAAAGTTCCACAGTTGGCAAATCCACATCAAGCTCATCCTCTTGAAGAAAGGCCTATGAAGAATCACAAATGGAAAGGAGAGGAAGCCAAGGGACCAAGCTACTATTCCGGCATGGGAGACTAGAGATGAAAAAGTAAATTCTCTTTCCTCTTCAAAGCTGGGGATTCACACACATATTTTTTCCGAGTGGAGAACTTCATGATAAATCCTTTGTGAGGGAGAGCTTCCATGTTTGATGTTTTGATGGGAATTTTTACCATGGTTTAGGCATGGTTTTTCATGGATGGTGAAGTTCATTGCCTTTCTTTGCCAAATATTGTGGGCATCTTTGTTGGTATTTGGGAAGGTTCCTTTACCTTGTTCTTTCAAAGTCAAAATGGTGGAGTTTGAAGCAAAGTGAAGTGTTCATGATAAGTGTGTTTCTTCATCGACATGTTCGAGGTGCCTTTTCCAAGGAAAAGTGTTTCTTTTTAAAATGTTCGTGAGGATGCTTCACATTTAAGCGGAGGATGATAACCCCTATTTTCGTGCATTATTTGGCACAATTTTATGGTCTACATCGATAAATTTTTAGCAATTTGGCTATTAAAGTCATTTATTTTATGAGATTTCATTCTAAAATCCATTGTAAATTGGCATGGCTTTATAGGGGTCCACATATGTAAAAGCCATTTGAAAAAGTTTGTGTGTGTTCAATTTTGAAAGATGTAGAAGGTTCTTTTTTATTTCAAAAACTAAAACCTCTTTGCTAAGGTTTCAAAAACCTTATTAATGATAAATATTTTAAAGAAATACAAAAAGGTGGATTGAGTGGTCGTGTGATTTGGGAAAAAGGTGGTTGCAACCTCCTTCACTCTTGCTTCTTTACCCTTTCCCACGGTTCATTCTCCCTCTCTTGGTTCTTGCAAGCTCTCTCTCATGCATTTTCTTGTTCTTGTTAAGATATCGAGCTTAACTAGTGCTACGGCAGACATTGATGACCCGTCTGGGTGGACAGTTTTCACACTTATGCCATTGGTATGGTTGGTGAGATTATGGTTGATATGCCACCAACCAGTGGATGACAGGCTGTGTGACAACCACTTTGGAGTACTAGAGTTATAGCATAGTTATAGCGCTAGCTCATATAGTCGTGTTCACACTATAGAACGACCACTTTATATGTTGTTGTAGGAGATTACTTTCTCTTTATGTATGTACTCTTATCATTGAGTTATGTGGTTGTAGAGAAGAGAACAAGATAGAAGAAAGTTCAGCCATCCATCTCTCTCTTGTGTCTAGCACTCTCTTGTGTGTGTGTGTGTGTGTGTGTGTTTGCTTTGCAAGGAACTCAAGCTCTCTCTCTCCCCTACAATCTCTTTATGGTATCAGAGCTTTGGTTCATGTGAGAGCTAAGGAGGCAAGAACAAGGAAGCAAGGAAGTGGTACATGGGTAAGAGCATTATCATCTCTTTCCCTTCTTCGTTTAGGTATAACACCCCTCGGTAGCTCCGAGAGCTACATATCTTCGATTGAAGAGCTGTCTTCACAGACTTGGAGGTGCCTGTGTAATATGCAGTACTTTGTACTATGGTGTTGCAACCATAAACGCGTTTCAGGCATGTCTCAGTCTCCGTTCTATCACTGCAAGGTATTTTTAGTAGTTTCGAGAAGTCTTGGTTGAGAACTGTCTCTAAATGAAATTTGGTTTTTGTAGTGCAATAATGCATTTTGGGAGTACAGATAGTGATTACACATGTATTGTTGACATTGGGTGTATGTACATGTACTTTGGTTAGATCTGGTGACCTACAGGTTGTGCTAAAGTACCACTGCAATAGTCACAGAAGATATTGTTGTGTTACAGGTTGCATACAGAAATTGTCTATTACAGTTTTTTGATTGTTGCAAGAAAACATGTCTCGTGACGGAATCAATAAGATTGTCAGTGAGAAGCTGGACAAGAACAACTTCCATGCTTGGAAGTTCAGAATGACCAATTTCCTTATGGGTAAAGGATTTTGAGACTATGTTGAAGGAGACAATGAGGAGTCTCCTGAGTTATCTAAAAAGAATGCCACTCCAGCATAAATAAAGGCATTCAAGGATTGGAACTAGGGTGCAAAGAAAGTCATGTACTGGCTTTCAATTAGTGTCACAGACATGATGATAGGACACATACAAGATGCCAACACTCTACTAGGTTGCATGGAAGAACCTGGTGCAGATGTTCTGAACTAACACACAAAGGCAAGAAAATTGCAGCTAAAACGAGACCTACATACTATGAAAAAGAAAAGAATGTCTACTAAAATGAGTATGCTTTAAAGATCAAGGGCATTGTTGAATCCCTCGGGTCTATCAATGTATCGATGGAAGATGATAACTTGGGAAGTGTTTGTTTGAATGGGCTTAACAAAGAGCATAAGCCATTCAAGGCCTCCATTGTAGTCAGGGAGAATATTTCCAACTTTCGGGACTTGGTGTCTATGTTGATCGTAGAAGAAAAGGCTTTAGGTGAGGACTCTTCTTCACAAAGCAAGAACACATCAGAACATGCCTTCTACTCCAATTCAGGTAAAGGCAGAGACAGAGGTCATGGTCAAGGCCAAGGTGGTGACGACTGACAAGGAAATTAGAATTCTGGACAATATAGTCCAATGATTCATAGCAGCAATCATACACAGGTGGAAGAGGCCAGTCTAGAGGCAGGGGGAGTCTAGAGGACAAGGTGGTTGGTGAGATCAGAATGCAAATAGCATATAGTGCTACTGTCGTAAACAAGGGTACATGGCAAAGGATTGCTATGAAATGCAGAATGACATTAAAAGTGGAAAGTTGTAGCAAGGCAACTATGCATCATCTAGTAGAGGTGATGATGACACAAGTGAGAATTTTTTTGTGATGCAGCACATGCTTAGTTCCATAATAAGAGATGTGTAAAGATCTCAAGATACATGGTATGTGGATTCTAGCACCTCTAACCACATGAACAGTCATGCTGAGTGGTTTTAGAAGAGACATAGAAAATGGAAAAACCAGGTTATGTAGAAACATGTGATGATATTGTGTATCCCATTGTGCATGTTGGTAAAGTGCCATTGTCTATGCAGGATGGCAAAATGAAGTACTTGGAAAATGTACTTCATGTTCCAAATATTGCAAAGAATTTGGTTTCTATAGGACAGATTGTTGACCAGGGTCTGTAAGTGAGGTTTAATCCTCAAGGATGCTTTGTGGAAGACTTCAAAAATCAGTGTTGCTTGATTGCAAAGGGTAACAAAAATGGCAGGATGTTTACTTTGAATGTGAACATGCCTGAAGTAAAGGTAGCCATGTTTGCACATGGAATAGGTGTCATTGCAGATATTGACATATGGCACAAGCACATTGGTCGTGTGAATGTACAACGGGCTAAAGTCTACGTAGTCCCAAAATATTATTTTGTAAGTTTGCCAAAGTTTAAGGTTGATGGTATGCACAAAGTATGTGAAGCATACCAGCTAAGCAGGCCAAACATGCTTTCCCACATGAAAAGCATGCCAATGCAAGGCCATTAGCTGACATACATTTAGATGTATGGGGACGGACCAAGATTGCAACAATTGCAGGTTATAGGTATTATGTTACATTCATTGATGACCACACTAGGAAAGTGTGGGTTTACTTCATGAAGGAGAAAAGTGAGGTGTTTGCTCACTTTCAGAGATTTAAATCCTTGGTCGAGAAGGGAAAAGGCATGTAAATAAAATTCCTAAGATCAAATGGTGGGGGAGAATATTTCTCCAATGACTTCAGTGATTTCCTGAGACGAAGTAGGGAATCAAGAGACAGTTGACATGCAGGTACACTCTACAACAGAATGGTATTACAGAAAAAAGCAGGCACATTATAGGAGTAGTATGTGCCTTGATGGCTAAAAAGAATATGCCACATAATTTTTGAACAGAAGCAGTAGTTGTGTATATTATAAACAAGATACCCATTGCAGCTTTTCATGGTATGACACCTAAACAGAAGTTTACAGGCATAAGACCAGATGTGTCTCACTTGAAAGTGTTTGGGTGTATTTCATATGTGCATGTTCCTGATGAAGTGAGGAACAAAGTTGGATCCAAGGACATATAAATGCATCTTTATTGGTTATGCTATGGAGCAAAAAGGTTATAGATGTTATAACCCTACCACTCGTGAGATGCGAGTAAGCAGAGATGTTGTCTTTGAAGAGATGAGTAGCTAGTATGCACCAGTAATGAAGGCAATAGAAGATGCAGGTGTAAGAAGTGCTGATGCTGCACCACATGTAGAGAAACAATAATAGGTGCTTAGTGGACCGAGAGAGTCCTCTATCAATGGATCCAATGTTAACCATGCAGGCAGGTTGAGGAGATAGATGCAGGTACACGTATCACGCAGAGAGAGGAAAAAGGTAGATCAGCCTTTTGTGCCTGATCCGTTAGTAGGTCACTCATATGTGGATGGTGACTCTAGTGGCTCTGAGCAGAGCATTGATGAGGAGCTTGGGATTCCATCTGTGGTTACTCTTGGTGTAAGGAGAATATAAGGGCTATTTTGAGGACATCTAGCAGTGATCCAGGTTTACACAAGTCTATGAGTAAGGTACCCTGTTGTTAGGTTGAGATATGATGGATATACAACCTCCATCATTATTCTTGCATGGTTAAACCAATACAAGAATTGGAGCCCACTTGTTTTAAGCACACACTTGGAAATAAGAAATGGGAAGATACCATAAATGAGGAGATGGCTATTGAGATTCAAGCTCGATGTCAGCTTGTGCCAATTGCACTATGTGCTGGCGTGTTAGGTAGTAATATGTGTGAGACATAAATGACCGCGTCTAGCTTGTGCCAGTTGCACTATGTGCTGGCATGCTAGGTAGTAACATGTGTGAGACATAAATGACCGCGTCCAACTGGTCATAGTGTGTGGACATTAGCTAGGGTTAGCAGTGTGTAGACACAACACATAATGTGTTATAGATTATGGATCATGGCTTTATGCATTGTGTGTGAGAACGTAGATGGCTTCCCTCTATGGTTAGGGTTTGATAATACATTAGGGTTTGCTCTTGTGTGTGTGTGTCTCCTCTCCCTCTACCTGTTTTTTGGTTTGATAATACATTAGGGTTTCCTCTTGTGTGTGTATGTCTCCTCTCCCTCTACCTGTTTTTTGGTTTGATAATACATTAGGGTTTGCTCTTGTGTGTGTGTGTCTCCTCTCCCTCTACCTGTTTTTTGGTTTGATAATACATTAGGGTTTCCTCTTGTGTGTGTATGTGTGTGTCTCCTCTCCCTCTACCTGTTTTTCATCATGGTATTCGAGCCTGGTGCTCTCTATTAGGGTTTATGAGGAGTGAGTATGAGGAGTGAGTGAGAGAAGAGGGAGAAGAAGCTCTAAAGAAAAGCTGTGAAGCTTGCCATTGATGCTGTGAAGCTTGGAGCACATCGCTTTTCATAAAATCTGAGAGCTTGGCCTACCGGGGTAAGGACTACTAAACATCCTTGAGTGGATTGCAGGTGCAAAAACACAAACAACATCAGATTTGAGCAAAGAAAAATTATGTTTTGCAAGCTCTCCATTGAAGCTTGAGTGTGGTGAATGTATGAGGAAAATGGTTGCAAATCTGACAAAGAATCATGTATCTAGCAAAGGGGAATGTATTGGCAACTCATGTGCAAGTCCTACATTGAATTTGGAGCAAAGTTGATGCATTTATGTGAGTGGAAAATCATTGGTTTGAAGCCTTCACAAAAACAGAGAAAAAGGGTCCATTGTTGATGCAATTAAAGCTAGTTTTTTGCAAAAATCACTCAATTGATGGATAGTGTACATGCCTAAGAGTGTTGGGAGCTCACCTACGCTCTCAATAGCCACTATAATCTTGTCAAATCATCTTAGAAGCAGGCGACGCAGCCTGTAGGGAAGAAATAGAGCAAATTTCACACATTTTTGAGAAGTGGAGGCCAAATTCTACTTGGTTGATTGATTAAATTCAAAATTTGCTTAGCAATTGTGTGATACACATACCTGAGGAGGTTTCTATATGATTGGTTGAAGCAATTATGTATTATGGAGCTGATTATGAGCTGATTAAATAGGTTGTCTATTGTGATTAGTGAAAGAGAGGGTGATTAATCGGCTAATTACTCTCTCAACTTAAATAATTGGTCTAATTCCTTTTACATGGAGTTAGTAGACATCAATGCTAAGCTAATGAATGCTTGGTCATCTATGTGGATGACTTGATTGTCACAAGAGATCATGCTACAGATGTTATGCATGTCAAGAAGGCATTGAGTGGGCAGTTTGATATGAAAGACTTAGGTGAATTGAGATATTTTCTTGGGATTGAAAAGATCAAAGACCATCTAGGTACATGGTTAGTGCAATGCCAATATGCATTGAATATGGTGGCAAAATATGGGATGACAGGGTGTAAGCCAATGAGTACACCTTTGGAGCAGAATGTGAAGCTGCGGGCTGATTTTGGTGAAGAGTTGGATGATCCATCTATGTATAGAAAGATGGTTGGCAGTCTTATTTACATGACTATCACATGCCCGGATCTCAGTTATACTATGGGGCTAGTAAGTCAATTTATGCAGAGCCCCAGAAAACCTCATTTGGATGCAGTGAGACGCATTATGCGCTATGTAAAGACCACGACACATTATGGTCTTCTTTATGAGCATGGTAAAGGCTTGGATGTACACGGCTACACAGACGCAGATTGGGCAAGTAGCTTGTATGATGGCAAGAGGTCTACTAATGGTTCTGCTTTTACATTTGGAAGTGCAGTGGGTGAGTTGGAGCAGCAAGAACCAACCTACTATTGCTTTATGTAAGATTCCTCCCCCACCCCCTTTTTGATGTCTAGTATCTTTCCCTGTAATCAATCCCTCTTCAGAAATATAAAGACCTTGTTTCTATCTGTTTTAGCCTAGAGAGAGAAAAATATTCTAGAGAGAGAATATTCAGATTTTGAATATTTTTGGATAGAAAAATATCTCTTCTAATTTAGATGAGTTCCCCTGAAACAGAAATTCAAAAAAGAATTTTCCAATGTGCAATTGGAATTAATTGAAAATAGGTATAAAGAACCTTAGCCTAAGGGTCTAGATTTTCAGAAATCTTTAGACTATGGTCCAATTAAGGTTCCTATGGACCAATAGCATCAATCCATGTGTAGGGAGGAGATAAATCTAACTTGTAAAAAGAAAATACCCAAAAATGAGTGAATGCTCACATGAGGTGAAGAGTTGAAAATGTACAAGGTTTATTAGTAAAAAACTATGTGCAATATTAAAAATATGAGATATTTTGGGTATAATGATTTTATTATGACACATATGTAAGGAAGGGGAGTCCCTTAAATGCTCACATAAGATGAAGAGTTGAAAATGTACAAGGTTTATTAGTAAAAAACTATGTGCAATATTAAAAATATGAGATATTTTGGGTATAATGATTTTATTATGACACATATGTAAGGAAGGGGAGTCCCTTAAATGCTCACATAAGATGAAGAGTTGAAAATATACAAGGTTTATTAGTAAAAAACTATGAGCAATATTAAAATGATTCCATTATGACACATATGTAAGGAAGGGGAGTTCTTTAAAGGAGGTGCATATTTCACATAAGATGAAGAGTTGAAAATGTACAAGGTTTATTAGTAAAAAACTATGAGCAATATTAAAATGATTCCATTATGACACATATGTAAGGAAGGGGAGTTCTTTAAAGGAGGTGCATATTTCACATAAGATGAAGAGTTGAAAATGTACAAGGTTTATTAGTAAAAAAAACTATGAGCAATATTAAAATGATTCCATTATGACACATATGTAAGGAAGGGGAGTTCTTTAAAGGAGGTGCATATTTCACATGCTTGAATGAGTTTTAAACTCATAAAAATTGAGATATTTTATCTCTCCTCTCTCCTCATTCAAGTCTAGTTCCAAAAAGTTAGCTTAACTGACCTAAAAATGGTCAATTATTGACCAAACTGATTTAGAAAATTCTAGAATCATTTTGTTTGGTTAGGAGCTCAATTTTTCCTATAAATAGAAGCCTCCCCCTTGTTGAAAAATATATAGTGTTTATGCATCGTTACTCTACTCCACCTAAGCCAAGAACTGTGAATTCATTTAATAATTCACTAGTTTTTGGAGCTTCCCTCTTTCTTCAATCCCCATTAGTGGCTCCATCAACATACTTAACCAATTGATTGGTTGGGGGCCTCTACCGTGAACAAAGAATCAAGCAAGTTGTAAGGTAATTAGTGAATATTAATCTTTCTATAATTTCTCAATGTTTCTCTCTTCTCAACCCCTCTCAAGCTTGAGAAGTTTAATTGGTATGGTTTTTTTTAAATGCTATTGAAGTTTGAATAGTAGTGAAGAGTTACATAATGCTATTGAAGTTAATTTTCATTTATGTTTAAATTTTGATGTAAATTCTCTCCCTCACTCAAGAAATGGTCATACTCATGACCCGTTCTCAATCCAAATCAAGCTTTTCATAAAGCTTTTTCTTAACCCAAGATTAAGCTATGCTTGAGGCCAAATTAATGGCTTTTTTCTATGCTTTTAGTTTATGTATATTAATGATTCAATCCATTATGGATTAATAATCCAATTAGAGATTATTTTAATTAATTCCTTAATGATAAGCATTATCCCTTAGAAAAATTGAGATTTATCAGTCATAGCAGCGGAGCTATGGCAAAATTTTTATAAAAATTATGCATAAAATAATCTCATTCAAAGCATAAAAAGAGGACTTCCTACCATATTCTAGGAATTATCATGCTAGATTAATTGAAAGAATTTCATTACAATCATGGAGAAATTGAATTTTAATATTATGCATAATGGATAAATTTTTATATCAAAAGTGTTATTTTTATCATTTTTAATTTTCATGCATAGAAGTATGCATAAAGGAAATTTTTTTATATCAAAAGTGTTACTTTTATCATTTTAATGCATAGAAGTATGCATAAAGGAAAACTTTTTATATCAAAAGTGTTACTTTTATCATTTTTAATTTTCATGCATAGAAGTATGCATAAAAGAAATTTTTTTATATCAAAAGTGTTACTTTTATCATTTTTAATTTTCATGCATAGAAGTATGCATAAAAGTTGATTATTTTATTATAAAAGTGTGACTTTTATCATAATTGAATTTCATGCATAGAGGTATGCATAAAAGTTGATTATTTTATTGTAAGAGTGTTACTTTTATCATATTGGATCTCATGCATAGTGGTATGCATAAAAGATATTCTTTTTATACTAAAAGTGTGATTTTCCTCATAAATGGATTTTATGCATAACTTAGATGCATAAGAGAAATTCTTTTATTCTAAAAGTGTAATTCCTACCAAATTGAACTTATGCATAAGAAGATGCATAAAAGATTGATTTTAATTTCGAAAGTGTTAGTCTCCTTGAATGGAATTTATGCATAAATAAAAGTGTAGAGAAATCTTATACTAAATATAAGAATTCTCTTAAAAAAGATATGAAATGTGATAAGATGTGATAAGAGGTGTATGAGATGTGATAAGAATTGATCAGATGTGTATGGAAAGTGATAGGAGGTGATAAGAGGTGTATGAGATGTGATAAGATTTGATAAGATGCGTATGGAAAGTGATAGGATGTGATAAGAGGTGTATGAGATGTAAAAAGATGTGATAAGATGTGTATGAGATGTGATAGAATGTGTTAAGATGAGTTAGGATGTGTTAAGATGTATATGGGATGTGTTAGAACGAGAATGAATGTAATGTGGTTGTATGAATGTGATGTGGATGTATACATGTAGATGTATATGTATGAATGTGAATGTTGATGTGGATGTGGATGTATGTGAATGTGGATGTGAATGTGGATGTATAGATGTGAATGGGAATGTGGATGTGGATGTATATATGTATATGGATGTGGATGTGGATGTATAGATGTGAATGGGAATGTGGATGGGAATGTGGATGTATAGATGTGAATGGAAATGTGGATGTGGATGTATATGAATGTGGATGTATAGATGTGAATGGGAATGTGGATGTGGATGTATGTGAATGTGGATGTAGATGTGGATGTATAGATGTGAATGGGAATGTGGATGTGGATGTTTGTATGTATGTGGATGTAGATGTGGATGTATAGATGTGAATGGGAATGTGGATGTGGATGTATAGATGTGAATGGGAGTGGGAATGTGGATGTATATGAATGTGGATGTATGTGAATGTGGATGTAGATGTGGATGTATAGATGTGAATGGGAATGTGGATGTGGATGTATGTGAATGTGGATGTAGATGTGAATGGGAATGTGGATGTAGATGTGGATGTATAGATGTGAATGGGAATGTGGATGTGGATGTATGTATGTATGTGGATGTAGATGTGGATGTATAGATGTGAATGGGAATGTGGATGTGGATGTATATGAATGTGGATGTAGATGTGGATGTATAGATGTGAATGGGAATGTGGATGTGGATGTATGTGAATGTGGATGTAGATATGGATATGGAATGTGAAAGTGGATGTATGTATGTATGTGGATGTAGATGTGGATGTATAGATATGAATGGAAATGTGGATGTGGATGTATGTGTGTGGATGAGGATGTATGAATGAGGACGTGATAGTGGAGGTATGCATGTGGATGTGGATGTATGGATGTGAAAATGGATGTGTATGTATGAATGTGGATATGAGATGTGGATGTATAAATGAGGATGTGAAAATGGAGGTAAACATGTAGATGTAGATGTATGGATGTGGATGTGGATGTGGATGTGGAGATGGATGTGGATATGGATGTGTATGTATGAATGTGGATATGGGATGTGGATGTATAAATGAGGATGTAAAAATGGATGTATGCATGTAGATGTGGATGTAGGGGTGTGAATGTGAATGTGTCTGTGAATTAATGTGTCGTCGATATGAGGAAATGGATGAGAATGAGTACACATTAAATGGAATGTGGAATAAGTAATGTGGACTAAGGAGAGATAATGTGGGAAGACGAGAGTTTGATTTAGAAACTGTATTTTGTGACTGTTTGTAAATGACTGTTTTATGTCATGAATGCTGGGGAAGCATTTTGACCGTCTTGTGGATTAAGGTCATGAAGACCTAACTGTTAAAGTTGCAACTGCTGTGACGGAGAGTCAATGGAGGACGTCTCGCGTAGCAAGGTCGACCGAGGTCTTGACCAGCCTCGGTTCGATTTAAATGGTGAGCTTCCGGTACGGTGGATGAGGGACCAAGGAAGCGGCCTATGAGTGAAGCGCTAGGTCACCTGCGAAGGATCCTAGAGGGTGCTGACCATACGGTGCTCGGGCTCTGGGTCGCCGAAGATACCCACACGTGCGTCGTGGAAGATATTGGAACAAGGAGTAAGAGTTGTTTTGTGAAACCGGGCATGGATCTGGTTGATTGACCTTGCTGGTCTTCAATGGATGAGTCCATGGCTCTTTATATGGATCTGTTGGTTGATCTTGCTGATCTTCAATGAGAGTCCATCTTGATTTTTATAAGTGATTATATTGCCGAGTATTATGGGCTAGGAACTATTGAAAAGGCCCCTGTGTGGACAGGTGGTGAGCGTTCTAGTTGCCAATGATGCCATAGATACTCTGATGATGGGAAATTATGAATCAACCGGATAAATTGGAAGATTATGATCAGTGGTACTATGGTTTCATTAAAGGATTGTTTTAAAGTTAGCTGATGCTAAGAAAAAGGTAATTTCATATTGGGTGTGTAAGTGGTGTGGCTAGTTTTATGTTTGCATGAACTTCCGGCTAGGGGGCCTTGGAACTCTTTTCCTTGGTACCCGGGACAAAACCTAACCAAATTCCAAATTGGATCCCATCACTACAGTGGTTGGGTGGTTGGCTAACCCATGGGATCGGATGGGGTTAGGCTGGATTGATGGATCCGTAAATCGAGACTCAATTTCCATTATTACGATAGATGAAGTAAGTCCCGGATAGTAATTGTTCTATGGATAGGAATCAACGGCTGTGCCTCTTGATGGGGAAAAAAGCGTTGATCCCAATGATCCAAGTGCAAGTTTCTTCCTTGATCTGACCGAGTATCTTTATAGGTGCAGTCGGATCAGTTTGATCATTATTAATGGTCTTGACTACGTTAGAGTAAAAAGTTATCCTGGAGGAATCGCCCGTGCTTTCCGGATAAGGGAAGTTTTTCCGGGTTCGGTTTTGGAAAAACTGACGGATTAGTCTTTTGTCCGGATATCCGTGGACGAGGCCCCGAGTGTGGGACCCTGCCTCGTGCAAGAAGTGCTACTTCTGCTGCTAGTACCCCGAATCCGTTGCGCGGTGGGAATAGGGATCTCTCAGTTGGTATCAGAGCAAATCGGTTAATAAAGATCAACTGAGAAGCCAAATATGTCAAAAATTTATCAAGAAGCACAAAAAGGTTGTAATTGTGTGATATAATTCATACAATTTGATATTCAAACTGAAATTCGTAATTAGTAATTGGTCTTCAGATGGAAGTACCGTAATTATATAGAATCCCTGACTTGTTTGAGGCCTAGACATGATGGTATTTACCTTATAATTCCAAGGGCCGTGACTACCCGTATATACCGAGAGTATACTGCAGCTCTTTATTGACAGTATATACGAGTAAATCTAAGACTTGAAATTATAAGCATTAATGCTATCCAGTTGATGAATTCGAATGTGGTTGATATGATTTTAAATTCTGTTTGGGAACTAATGAATTGATTGGGATTCTGATTGAAAAATGATGATTTTTGAAATTTAGTTGAAATATAATAACCTGAGCAAAACCACAATGAGGATGAATGGGACGAGTCCCTGTAATGATAAATGATGATAATGATTTCAGCAAATCACTATGAGATTAGTGGATTGTGCTGTCAAATTGCTACTGTTAATACTTGAGACGGTAGATCAAGTTAAGGGATGACAAATTGAGAACTTGCTTAACTGAAATTCCCGTGGAGGAATGTTCAGAAGGAAATTATTCGGTCTGATGGACCATTATCGTAGGAATGATATGATCTAAATGAATTATTATTTAATGATGAGTTCTATATAAGGGATATTTATCCCCATATTATGTTGGGTTGACCGGAATATAAGGAACCCCAGAATAAATTGGATCTTAAGCAAAAGAGTTGTCCTCTACTTGCGAGATGAGGACATCTTGCACCTTTTAAGTGGGGTAGAATGTAAGATTCCTCCCCAACCTTCGAGGTATACAGGAGTAAGAATCTCCTTTTCTGATCTTATAATTATTCCCTCTCTAAAATAAAAGAAAGTTTTGTTTAACAAAGGAAGACCCTTTTTCTAGAATACTTCTCAAGAGTCCCACTTGTTTTAAGGATTCAGAACAATGAGTTCAGAAGTGAGAATCGATGTTTTGGATATCAAGGTTTTGGTCTTCATTCGAGTACGGCCCAAAAGAAGTTCTTTATCTCTTGGGGAGTATATGAAGTTATCCCCCAGATATTGTGAGCCTTATATCTGAATTCAATGAAAGTAGGTGACTTAGCCTACAAGCTTCTTTTATCTCTTCACCTCAAAATTCTTAATGCCTTCTATAGAAAAATGTGTCAAACCCAAATCATGGAAAGACAGTAAAACTTCAATGGCAAGTTATCGTTGGTTTCTAAGTTACGCTAGCTCCTTCCTTTATATAAGTCGTAACTTTTACTTGTCGCTCACAGTAATCTTACTTCCATCGATCTCCTTTCTTTCTTAATCTCCTTCATGGCTTGGCAACAAGAACTAGTTTTATCCATAATGATTCCTCACCTTCAAGACGCAAGTGAATCTGTGAAGAAGGATTTTATAGAGCAGTATGAGCGCTCACTTTTCCCTCACTTGGGAACTTCTGTAGCGCAAACCAAATGGCGGACCTATCAAAACATAACTAGGGTAACACCCTGGGGTCAGCAGCACTTTCGTAACAATGTCCACTTGGCCATGGTTATTGAAGCTTTGGGTTTGGGTCCCCGATATTACTGTGTCATGAGATCAAGGCATCTTGGGTTTTCTGAGTGGGTCTTCTTACTGGCATGTTTTCTTCCTCATGAGAAGATATGCCTTTATCCCGTTTTTGGCTTGCCTCTCAAAGGTCCTTTTGTTAGATCACCTCATACCTCTGAGATAGGTGCAGCAATAACCAACAGAATTATTCCCATAGATGAGTTACCTTATACTTGTGCAGCTTGTGAGGACTGCTTTTGTGATCATATGATGGACGGGCTTATGGAAGTGTAAAGAGTTCTTCTATCTTTACTGTATAAGTTTCGAGAATGAATAAAGTTTAAATCTTATTCTTATTTTGAATTTTGCTCTCTTTAAGACGTTTCTTGGTGGTTAATCTTGATTAAAATTTTTCTTTAAGTCTCATATTCGTGCATCTTGCGAAATTATCCCAGTTTGCGAGATGAGGACATCTCGCATTTTTTAAGTGGGGTAGAATGTAAGATTCCTCCCCCACCCCCTTTTTGATGTCTAGTATCTTTCCCTGTAATCAATCCCTCTTCAGAAATATAAAGACCTTGTTTCTATCTGTTTTAGCCTAGAGAGAGAAAAATATTCTAGAGAGAGAATATTCAGATTTTGAATATTTTTGGATAGAAAAATATCTCTTCTAATTTAGATGAGTTCCCCTGAAACAGAAATTCAAAAAAGAATTTTCCAATGTGCAATTGGAATTAATTGAAAATAGGTATAAAGAACCTTAGCCTAAGGGTCTAGATTTTCAGAAATCTTTAGACTATGGTCCAATTAAGGTTCCTATGGACCAATAGTATCAATCCATGTGTAGGGAGGAGATAAATCCAACTTGTAAAAAGAAAATACCCAAAAATGAGTAAATGCTCACATGAGGTGAAGAGTTGAAAATGTACAAGGTTTATTAGTAAAAAACTATGTGCAATATTAAAAATATGAGATATTTTGGGTATAATGATTTTATTATGACACATATGTAAGGAAGGGGAGTCCCTTAAATGCTCACATAAGATGAAGAGTTGAAAATGTACAAGATTTATTAGTAAAAAACTATGTGCAATATTAAAAATATGAGATATTTTGGGTATAATGATTTTATTATGACACATATGTAAGGAAGGGGAGTCCCTTAAATGCTCACATAAGATGAAGAGTTGAAAATATACAAGGTTTATTAGTAAAAAACTATGAGCAATATTAAAATGATTCCATTATGACACATATGTAAGGAAGGGGAGTTCTTTAAAGGAGGTGCATATTTCACATAAGATGAAGAGTTGAAAATGTACAAGGTTTATTAGTAAAAAACTATGAGCAATATTAAAATGATTCCATTATGACACATATGTAAGGAAGGGGAGTTCTTTAAAGGAGGTGCATATTTCACATAAGATGAAGAGTTGAAAATGTACAAGGTTTATTAGTAAAAAAAACTATGAGCAATATTAAAATGATTCCATTATGACACATATGTAAGGAAGGGGAGTTCTTTAAAGGAGGTGCATATTTCACATGCTTGAATGAGTTTTAAACTCATAAAAATTGAGATATTTTATCTCTCCTCTCTCCTCATTCAAGTCTAGTTCCAAAAAGTTAGCTTAACTGACCTAAAAATGGTCAATTATTGACCAAACTGATTTAGAAAATTCTAGAATCAGTTTGTTTGGTTAGGAGCTCAATTTTTCCTATAAATAGAAGCCTCCCCCTTGTTGAAAAATATATAGTGTTTATGCATCGTTACTCTACTCCACCTAAGCCAAGAACTGTGAATTCATTTAATAATTCACTAGTTTTTGGAGCTTCCCTCTTTCTTCAATCCCCATTAGTGGCTCCATCAACATACTTAACCAATTGATTGGTTGGGGGCCTCTACCGTGAACAAAGAATCAAGCAAGTTGTAAGGTAATTAGTGAATATTGATCTTTCTATAATTTCTCAATGTTTCTCTCTTCTCAACCCCTCTCAAGCTTGAGAAGTTTAATTGGTATGGTTTTTTTTAAATGCTATTGAAGTTTGAATAGTAGTGAAGAGTTACATAATGCTATTGAAGTTAATTTTCATTTATGTTTAAATTTTGATGTAAATTCTCTCCCTCACTCAAGAAATGGTCATACTCATGACCCGTTCTCAATCCAAATCAAGCTTTTCATAAAGCTTTTTCTTAACCCAAGATTAAGCTATGCTTGAGGCCAAATTAATGGCTTTTTTCTATGCTTTTAGTTTATGTATATTAATGATTCAATCCATTATGGATTAATAATCCAATTAGAGATTATTTTAATTAATTCCTTAATGATAAGCATTATCCCTTAGAAAAATTGAGATTTATCAGTCATAGCAGCGGAGCTATGGCAAAATTTTTATAAAAATTATGCATAAAATAATCTCATTCAAAGCATAAAAAGAGGACTTCCTACCATATTCTAGGAATTATCATCCTAGATTAATTGAAAGAATTTCATTACAATCATGGAGAAATTGAATTTTAATATTATGCATAATGGATAAATTTTTATATCAAAAGTGTTATTTTTATCATTTTTAATTTTCATGCATAGAAGTATGCATAAAGGAAATTTTTTTATATCAAAAGTGTTACTTTTATCATTTTAATGCATAGAAGTATGCATAAAGGAAAACTTTTTATATCAAAAGTGTTACTTTTATCATTTTTAATTTTCATGCATAGAAGTATGCATAAAAGAAATTTTTTTATATCAAAAGTGTTACTTTTATCATTTTTAATTTTCATGCATAGAAGTATGCATAAAAGTTGATTATTTTATTATAAAAGTGTGACTTTTATCATAATTGAATTTCATGCATAGAGGTATGCATAAAAGTTGATTATTTTATTGTAAGAGTGTTACTTTTATCATATTGGATCTCATGCATAGTGGTATGCATAAAAGATATTCTTTTTATACTAAAAGTGTGATTTTCCTCATAAATGGATTTTATGCATAACTTAGATGCATAAGAGAAATTCTTTTATTCTAAAAGTGTAATTCCTACCAAATTGAACTTATGCATAAGAAGATGCATAAAAGATTGATTTTAATTTCGAAAGTGTTAGTCTCCTTAAATGGAATTTATGCATAAATAAAAGTGTAGAGAAATCTTATACTAAATATAAGAATTCTCTTAAAAAAGATATGAAATGTGATAAGATGTGATAAGAGGTGTATGAGATGTGATAAGAATTGATAAGATGCGTATGGAAAGTGATAGGAGGTGATAAGAGGTGTATGAGATGTGATAAGATTTGATAAGATGCGTATGGAAAGTGATAGGATGTGATAAGAGGTGTATGAGATGTAAAAAGATGTGATAAGATGTGTATGAGATGTGATAGAATGTGTTAAGATGAGTTAGGATGTGTTAAGATGTATATGGGATGTGTTAGAACGAGAATGAATGTAATGTGGTTGTATGAATGTGATGTGGATGTATACATGTAGATGTATATGTATGAATGTGAATGTTGATGTGGATGTGGATGTATGTGAATGTGGATGTGAATGTGGATGTATAGATGTGAATGGGAATGTGGATGTGGATGTATATATGTATATGGATGTGGATGTGGATGTATAGATGTGAATGGGAATGTGGATGGGAATGTGGATGTATAGATGTGAATGGAAATGTGGATGTGGATGTATATGAATGTGGATGTATAGATGTGAATGGGAATGTGGATGTGGATGTATGTGAATGTGGATGTAGATGTGGATGTATAGATGTGAATGGGAATGTGGATGTGGATGTTTGTATGTATGTGGATGTAGATGTGGATGTATAGATGTGAATGGGAATGTGGATGTGGATGTATAGATGTGAATGGGAGTGGGAATGTGGATGTATATGAATGTGGATGTATGTGAATGTGGATGTAGATGTGGATGTATAGATGTGAATGGGAATGGGAATGTGGATGTATATGAATGTGGATGTATAGATGTGAATGGGAATGTGGATGTGGATGTATGTGAATGTGGATGTAGATGTGGATGTATAGATGTGAATGGGAATGTGGATGTGGATGTATGTGAATGTGGATGTAGATGTGAATGGGAATGTGGATGTAGATGTGGATGTATAGATGTGAATGGGAATGTGGATGTGGATGTATGTATGTATGTGGATGTAGATGTGGATGTATAGATGTGAATGGGAATGTGGATGTGGATGTATATGAATGTGGATGTAGATGTGGATGTATAGATGTGAATGGGAATGTGGATGTGGATGTATGTGAATGTGGATGTAGATATGGATATGGAATGTGAATGTGGATGTATGTATGTATGTGGATGTAGATGTGGATGTATAGATATGAATGGAAATGTGGATGTGGATGTATGTGTGTGGATGAGGATGTATGAATGAGGACTTGATAGTGGAGGTATGCATGTGGATGTGGATGTATGGATGTGAAAATGGATGTGTATGTATGAATATGGATATGAGATGTGGATGTATAAATGAGGATGTGAAAATGGAGGTAAACATGTAGATGTAGATGTATGGATGTGGATGTGGATGTGGATGTGGAGATGGATGTGGATATGGATGTGTATGTATGAATGTGGATATGGGATGTGGATGTATAAATGAGGATGTAAAAATGGATGTATGCATGTAGATGTGGATGTAGGGGTGTGAATGTGAATGTGTCTGTGAATTAATGTGTCGCCGATATGAGGAAATGGATGAGAATGAGTACACATTAAATGGAATGTGGAATAAGTAATGTGGACTAAGGAGGGATAATGTGGGAAGACGAGAGTTTGATTTAGAAACTGTATTTTGTGACTGTTTGTAAATGACTATTTTATGTCATGAATGCTGGGGAAGCATTTTGACCGTCTTGTGGATTAAGGTCATGAAGACCTAACTGTTAAAGTTGCAACTGCTGACGGAGAGTCAATGGAGGACGTCTCGCGTAGCAAGGTCGACCGAGGTCTTGACCAGCCTCGGTTCGATTTAAATGGTAAGCTTCCGGTACGGTGGATGAGGGACCAAGGAAGCGGCCTATGAGTGAAGCGCTAGGTCACCTGCGAAGGATCCTAGAGGGTGCTGACCATACGGTGCTCGGGCTCTGGGTCGCCGAAGATACCCACACGTGCGTCGTGGAAGATATTGGAACAAGGAGTAAGAGTTGTTTTGTGAAACCGGGCATGGATCTGGTTGATTGACCTTGCTGGTCTTCAATGGATGAGTCCATGGCTCTTTATATGGATCTGTTGGTTGATCTTGCTGATCTTCAACGAGAGTCCATCTTGATTTTTATAAGTGATTATATTGCCGAGTATTATGGGCTAGGAACTATTGAAAAGGCCCCTGTGTGGACAGGTGGTGAGCGTTCTAGTTGCCAATGATGCCATAGATACTCTGATGATGGGAAATTATGAATCAACCAGATAAATTGGAAGATTATGATCAGTGGTACTATGGTTTCATTAAAGGATTGTTTTAAAGTTAGCTGATGCTAAGAAAAAGGTAATTTCATATTGGGTGTGTAAGTGGTGTGGCTAGTTTTATGTTTGCATGAACTTCCGGCTAGGGGGCCTTGGAACTCTTTTCCTTGGTACCCGGGACAAAACCTAACCAAATTCCAAATTGGATCCCATCACTACAGTGGTTGGGTGGTTGGCTAACCCATGGGATCGGATGGGGTTAGGCTGGATTGATGGATCCGTAAATCGAGACTCAATTTCCATTATTACGATAGATGAAGTAAGTCCCAGATAGTAATTGTTCTATGGATAGGAATCAACGGCTGTGCCTCTTGATGGGGAAAAAAGCGTTGATCCCAATGATCCAAGTGCAAGTTTCTTCCTTGATCTGACCGAGTATCTTTATAGGTGCAGTCGGATCAGTTTGATCATTATTAATGGTCTTGACTACGTTAGAGTAAAAAGTTATCCTGGAGGAATCGCCCGTGCGTGCTTTCCGGATAAGGGAAGTTTTTCCGGGTTCGGTTTTGGAAAAACCGACGGATTAGTCTTTTGTCCGGATATCTGTGGGGACGAGGCCCCGACTGTGGGACCCTGCCTCGTGCAAGAAGTGCTACTTCTGCTGCTAGTACCCCGAATCCGTTGCGCGGTGGGAATAGGGATCTCACACTTTATCTAGTACAAAGGCTGAATACAGGGGTGCAGCCATTGCTACATGTGAAGGAGTATGGTTAAAGAGTCTCTTGGCTGATTTGGGTGAGCCTATTGATGGCAAGGTTGTCATTCATTGTGACAACATGAGCAGCACATACAGTTGGCCAAGAATCTAGTTTTTCATGCGTGGACCAAACACATAGAGGTTCACTATTATTTTATCAAAGAGAAAGTGTTGGATGGTACAGTGGATTTGCAATATGTGAAGACATCTTTACAAAGCCACTTAGCAGGGAGAAGTTTGAGTACTTCCGTACTATGTTGGGAGTACATGGGATAAGCTTGAGGGGGAGTGTGTTGAGAGCTTTGATAGCCCAAGCTCATCTACATCTTCATCTATGGCATTACATCATGAGCTTGAGAGGGGTTGTTGAGATTCAAGCTCGATGTCAGCTTGTGCCAGTTGCACTATGTGCTGGCATGTTAGGTAGTAACATGTGTGAGACATAAATGACCGCGTCCAGCTGGTCATAGTGTGTGGACTTTAGCTAGGGTTAGCAGTGTGTGGACACAACACATAGTGTTTGTTGTAGATTATGGATTATGGCTTTATGCATTGTGTGTAAGAAGGTAGATGGCTTCCCTCTATGGTTAGGGTTTGATCATACATTAGGGTTTGCTCCTATGTGTGTGTCTCCTCTCCCTCTACCTATTTTTCATCAATGGCAGCATTGGATTCAAATGCAACATGGGAGTTAGTGCCTTTGCCTAAGGAAGAGAATACAATTGGATATAAGTAGGTGTATAAAGTCAAGCATAAAGATGATGATTCAGTGGAGCAGGTGTAAGGCAAGATTGGTGGCCAAAGGCTATGTGCAGACTTATGGCATTGACTATGAAGAGACATTCAGCCTAGTCGCAAGAATGACAACTGTGAAGGCTATCATTGCTATGGCTACAACAAAGGGTTGGTATTTACATCAGATGGATGTAAAGAATGCATTCTTGCATGGTGATTTTGCAAGAAGAAGTTTACATGATGCAGCCACAAGGGTATAAGAGTGATGCACACCAAGCTTTTGTGTGCAATTTACGCAAAGCCTTGTATGGCTTGAAGCAAGCACTTGGAGCGTGGTCAAACAAGATCAGGGAGTATCTTTTTACCATTGGATTTTAGATATCCAATGCATATTTTCACTTTATGTGAAAAAGATAGAGGGATCATCCTCTTAGTTAGATATGTGGATGACTTGATTATCACTGGTGATAGTGATGTTGACATACATGATGTCAGGAGGCTTTTGAAGAAAAAGTTTGAGATGAAGGATTTGGGTGAGCTATGATATTTTGAGCATAGAGGTGGTGAGATCACCGCATGGCATTTTGTTATTGTAGAGTCAATATGGCTTGGACATGTTGTCCAAGTATGGTATGATAGGCTATAAGCCTATTTGAGTGCCATTGGAGTAGAATGCAAAGCTTTCCACATATACAAGTGAGCTTTTGGAGGACCCCACTACATATAGAAGCATAGTGGGTACCTTGATCTACATGACCATTACTAGGCCTGACTTGAGTCATACTATTGGACTTGTGAGCCAGTTTATGCAGGCTCCTAGGAAGCCACACTTGGATGCAACTAGACAGATTCTCAGGTACATAAAGTCCACAGTTGATTATGGGCTTTTCTATGAGGTTGGTATAGAGATATGGCAAAATAGGCACACAAATGCTGATTGTGTTGGTAGTTTTGCAAATAGGAGATCTACCAAGGGTTTTATTTTCTCATTTTGGAGTGCTGCTAGTGAGTTGGAGCAGTAAGAAGTAGCCACCAATTGCTTTGTCTAGTACAGAGGCAAAGTATAGGGTTGCTGCTATGGTAGCTTGAAAGGTAGCGTGGTTTCAGAAGCTACTTATTAGTGATATGGGTGAGTCCATGGATAGGACAGTTGTCATTTATTATGACAACACGAATAGCATATAATTGGCTAGTAACCCAGTATACCATCTAGAATGAAGCACATTGAGGTGCACTATCACTTTGTAAGGGAGAAGGTTCTATCAAGTGATGTAGATCTAGTATATGTCACCACAGAGGATCAAGTGGCTGACATCTTCATGAAGGCATTGGGAACAAACAATCTCCATAGGTTTAGGAGTTTACTTGGAGTGCATATGTGGAGTTGAGCTCAAGGGGGAGTGTTGAGATATCAAGCTCATGCTACAGCAAACATTGATGATCCACCTGGGTGACAGCATTCACACTTATGCCATTGGCATTGTTGGTGAGATTATGGTTGATATGCTACCAGTAAATGACAGGCTATGTGAATAGCCACTTTGGAGTACTACAGTTATGCTATAGTAATAGCGCCAGCTCATATACTCGGGTTCACACTATAGACCGACCACTTTGTATGTTGTTGTAGGAGAATAATTTCCCTTTATGTATGTACTCTTATCTTTTATTATATGGTTGTAGAGAAGAGAAGAAAATGCAGCCATCCATCTCTCTCTCTCTCCCCCACATTCTCTTTAGTTCTTGCATCAATGGAGGAAGAGAGTGAGGAGAGTGATGATAATGATGATAATTTCTTGAATCTCTCATCTTGCTAAGTGTGTGTGGGAGCTGTTTTCTTGGTGTGGAGAGCATGTTTTGTAGATTTTTTAGGCTATGGGGAACCTCTAAGCATATATTTTGCCTACCTTAATCCTGGTTTTGTGAGTGTGGAAGAGGGACTACATTTTGGTGCATTTGCCATTGGTGCATTTGCTAGGAGTGCGTGAATGTCAAATCTTTTGTGTTTGTCTTCTTAATCATCAAGTCTTTCATTGGATTTCTTTATGGGCTTAATGTGGCTTCTCATATCTTTCTTTGATTGGTTGGCAATGTGTTTTTATGGATTGATTATGGTGGTAATTCCTATCTTTATTGTTAGTTAAGCCTAGGAGTTATTGTGGGGGGTTTGTGTGAAGATATGTGTGGGAGAATGTGATGTTTTGGAAGAGAACAAAGTGTGTGAAGATTTTGAAGCTGATCATGAATCTTCATTTGGCTTGTGGGGACACTTTGCCAATTTAGTGTGGGAGGAATGATGATGCCCAATTTTGGCATCATTTTGGACAATTTCTCATGGTTTTAGAATGACAAATCTATGTTCTTGGAATTATTTTATGGCATTTATGCCGACTCATTGTACTCATTGTTTTGCGATATTTTTTATGATGTAAATGCTTGGCAATACATTTAAGCCAATGCATAAAATGTTTGCTTTGTTATATGATTTTGAGGCATAGGACTATAGTTTATGAAAGTTAAAAAGGCCCAGTCAAATTCTTGATGGACTTTATATCCTAAGATTTTAAAGTGCATGTAAGTAAGGACAAGCTTTTTTAAGGAATGTAAAAAGGAGAGTAGAGGAGTCGTGTGATTTGCGGGGAAAAGCGGTTGTGGGAAGTTGTAACTTCTCTCTTCCCTTTATCTCTTCCTTCCCACATATCTTTCTTTCTCTCCCATTTTGGCACAACTCTCTCTCGTCTTTCTTGTTTCTTGTTCTTTCTTGCAAAATTAGCTATGGAAGAAGAAGATGAGAGTGAGGATGGTGAGAAAGATGACATTTTCTATGTGCCAAGTTCTTTGTGAGTGTGTGGGTTGTTTTTCTTGGTAAGAGAGCATGATTTGCAGGTTTCATGGTGACGGGCTAAGCCCTAAGCATATACTTTTCTACCTTGGACCCTGGTTTTGTGCTTAATTTACGATTAGGGTGAGAGCCTTTCAATGGTGCTCATTAACCTTGGGTCAACAACAGAATCCCGACCTGACAACTTTCATGCTTTTACTCTTTTTTAGTAGGAGAACATTGGAGAAGGATCAATAAGAGTTGTGCATAAAGAATTTTCTTTTTAATTATACAATCATCACGGTTGGTGTCATGATTACACATGTAGAGATGACATTGCAGTCATAGTTGTGATTGACAATCACCGTCCATGATCCATGATTGGTGATGTGCAGTGTGATTGGTGATGTGGCAACATGATTACTGACATGGAAATCATGGGCTGTGTTTTTGTAGACTATAGAATCAGTAGTAGACTGAATGCCATGCCAGTGGAGGACATGGGCCATTGGAAATCATGCAGTCCAACTCTATGGGCAAGACATCCCATATCCTAAAAGAGAGGATCTCTTGCCATAACCCATGGATAAAAGATCCCATACCCTGAAATAGAGGGTCTTGCACAACCACCTCCTTACATTCCATTGTCATGTGAATATGCAAAAGACATGTTGAGGATGGCATTTGAAATAGGAAGTGGGGTTGCAACCTAGACGTTCAGAGTTGGGCAAAACCAAGCCAATCCACATCTTATGGATGATGAGCAAATTGATAGTACTCAAGATTCCATTTAATACCTAGAGAAGTTTGATAAAATTTGCAAGGCCATGCACTAGATTGATGATCCCATAAAGATCTAGTAGGGATAGCCCCAAGAGCAACCTCAACGCTAGTACTAGTTATACCTCAAGAAAGACACCCACATCTATTCCCACCAAGGGATATAGTTGGTGCATAATTTTCCACGAAAATCATATAAGCACTATAGCCACGAGAGAAGCAACCTCAAGGATAGTACCTCAAGAAAGACACCCACATCTATTCCCATGAAGGGATATGGTAGGTGCACAATTTTTCATAAAAATCATATAAGTACTATAGACCATCCAAGGCTAAGGCCTAGGTAACCAAAAGTTTTGTGTTTATTACTAGAACCACACATGAGAACCTTGACATAGCTCATTGTTGAAAAGATGCAAGGGGGAAGAGAGCTTGAGCTCTTGCAAGCACACACACACACACTCACAAACCCTAATAGAGAACACACAAGGTGAGAGGCTGAAAATCTTCTTCTTCTCTCCTCAACACTCAACACACCATATACAAGATAAGAGTACACTCAATATGAAAGGTACTCAACCAAATACATACACGGGTTCTCTATAGTGTGAACCCGACTAAATGAGCTGGCGCTATAACTATGCCAGTCTCTAGAGTGGCTGTCACACAGCCTGTCATCCCACTGGCCGCATATCACCCAAGATCTCACCAACCATGCCAGTGGTGAAAGTGTGGGGCCTATCCCCCAGGCGGGTCATCAGTGTCCACCGCCTCACTAGAGCTCGATATCTCAACACTCCCCCTCGAGCTCAACTCCATCTCATGTACACCAAGCGAAGCCCTGAATCTGCGGAGCTTCTCTGTACCCAATGCTTTGGTGAAGATGTCAGCTACCTGATCCTCTGTGCTGACATAGACAAGGTCAAGGTCTCCTGCCAAGACCTTCTCTCTGACGAAGTGGTAGTGGACCTCTATGTGCTTCGTACGAGCATGAAAGACTGGGTTCCTGGCCAACTGTATACTGCTAATGTTGTCACAGAAAATGACAACTTGTCTATCCACTAATAGACACAAGTCTCCAAGTAGCTTTCTCAACCAAGCTACCTCACATGCTGCCATAGCAGCTCCTCTGTACTCGGCCTCTGTACTCGATAGAGCAACCGTAGGTTGCTTCTTGCTGCTCCAAGTCACAGCAGCACTCCCCAAAGAAAACATGAATCCACTGGTAGATCTTCTGTCTGAGATACTACCAGCCCAATCAGCATCTGTGTACCCATGTACACATATCTCTGTCCCAGTCTCATAGAATAGTCCACAATGCAAAGTAGACTTCATATACCTCAGTATGCGTCTCACTGCATCCAAATGCGGTTTCCGTGGAGCCTGCATAAACTGACTCACCAACCCAACAGCATAGCTCAAATCTGGTCTGGTGATCGTCATGTAGATCAAACTTCCTACTATGCGTCTGTACATAGTAGGATCCTCCAAGATCTCTCCTGAATCTGCACTCAATTTGCCATTCTGATCCAATGGCACAGAAATAGGCTTACAGCCTGTCATACCATACTTGGACAACATGTCCAAGCCATACTGTCTCTGCAGTAATCCAATACCATGTGGTGACCTAATCACCTCAATGCCCAAGAAATATCTGAGCTCCCCCAGATCCTTCATCTTGAACTTCTGTCTAATCAAGATCTTTACATCAAAGATCTCTGCATCATGGTCCCCCGTAATGATTAAGTCATCTACATATATGACAACAAGCACAACCCCTCTATCACCATGTCTCACATACAATGAGAAATCTGCATTGGCTACATGAAAGCCAATAGTGACAAGATATTCAAAAATCTTGTCAGACCATGCTCTTGGTGCTTGCTTTAAGCCATACAAGGCTTTCTTCAATCTGCAAACATGCTCGGGGTGACCCACATCCTCATAACCAGGTGGCTGCAACATATACACCTCTTCTTGCAAATCCCCATGCAAGAATGCATTCTTTACATCCATCTGATGTAAAGACCATTGCTTTGACGCAGCCACTGCTATCACAACTCTCACCGTTGCCATCTTGGCAACTGGGCTGAAAGTTTCCTCATAATCAATCCCATATGTCTGCGCATATCCTTTGGCTACCAATCTAGCCTTGTACCTGTTTATGCTTCCATCACTGTTATGTTTAACTTTGTACACCCACTTGCATCCAATGGCTTTCTTGCCTTCTGGCAATTGCACTAAATCCCAAGTCTCATTTCCATATAGTGCATCCATCTCCTCATCCATAGCTTTCTCCCAACACACATTTCCAACAGCCTCATCAATGCATGTGGGCTCTACAACCTGCACAACTTTTGCCATATATGCATAATGATGTGCCACATAACCATCATATGTAAATCTCTGCACAGGGTTCTTCACTCTCCCTGATCTTCGTAGCTTTTCATTCATGGCCTCCATAGCCTTCTTTACACCAGGTGTTCTCATAGCTGGGATCCCAAGCTCCTCATCAAGGCTCATATCTGAGCCACTAGACTCTCCATCAACATGAGAATGCCCTGCAGAAATGTCAGGCATACCAAGGGGCTCAACCACTTTCTCCTTTCCTTTACGTGATGTACTAATCACATTTGCAGGGCTGGTATTATGACGCAGCCTGCCACTCCATGGTCTATCAACAGACCCACTAGATGAGGACTCTCCTGGTCCACTCAAAGACTGTGATTGCTGACCTGCATTCTGTGCAACCACACTTCCACTCACATCAGCCCCGACAGCTTCTTTTCCAACAGCATACCAGCTGCTCATCTCATCAAAGACAACATCCCTGCTTACCCTCAACTCACGTGTAGCAGGGTTATAACACCTGTATCCCTTTTGCTCAAGGGAATATCCAATAAACACACATTTTGCAGCTTTTGGATCCAGCTTAGTTCTCAGCTCATCTGGCACATGCACATATGCAATGCATCCAAAGACTTTCAGATGAGACAAATCTGGTTTTCTGCCAGTAAACTTCTCCTCTGGAGTTACATCATGTATGGCTGCAGTTGGAGTCCTGTTCATGATGTATACTGCTGTAGAAACAGCCTCAGCCCAATAGCAATGCGGCATATTCTTCTCTTCCATCAATGCTCGCGCAATCTCAGCAATGTGCCTGTTTTTCCGCTCAGCAACTCCATTTTGCTGCGGAGTATATCTGCATGTGAACTGTCTCCGAATACCATTCTTCTTCAAGAATTCAGAGAACTCATTGGAGAAGTACTCTCCCCCTCCATCTGACCTTAGGCACTTTACATATTTCCCTGTTTGCTTTTCAACCAAAACTCTGAAATTTTGAAAGTGAGTGAACACCTCACTCTTCTCCTTCATGAAATATACCCACACTTTTCTTGTGTGGTCATCAATGAAAGTGACATAATACTTGCAGCCTTCCATAGACACGGTCTTCGTAGGACCCCATACATCTGAATGCACAAGATCTAGTGCATTTCTGCTCACATATCTGTTATGTGGAAACACATGCTTTGTTTGCTTCCCAAATTGGCATGCTTCACATATTTTCTGCATACCTTCCACCTTAAATTTTGGCAGCCCTGTCACGATTCCTTTTGTCTGCATAGACTTCAATCTCTGAACATTTACATGTCCAATTCTTTTATGCCATATGTCTGTGTCTGCAACAACTCCTGAACCATTTGCAAACTGTTGAAAATACAAGTGAATAGGGTGTGTGTGGGAACAAGCTCTTGGATAGAGGCTGTAAAAGAGGAGATGTAATTGTGAAAGAACCTGTGAAAAGGTTAGGAGAATCTACTGGGAGAGAATAATGGGTAGCATGAGGGAATTTAGGAGTGTGGAGATATTCTGGGAGATATTCAGGGAAAAGAGAAGAGGTGGAGAGAATCAGGCAAGAGGTGGAGAAATTCAGGGAATGAATCATGGAGAAATCAAGGGGATTTGATGCTTGATGTAAACACTATAAATTGAGGCATAGCCCTAATGAGAATTTGCTGGTTTTTGAGTATCCATGCCTACATTAATCTATGTGCTAATTATTCACTAATTACGTCTTAATCACTTGCTAATCACTTTGTTAATTATGTTGATTCTAGTGTTTGATCCACCATAGCTCATCATTTTGCTCAAATTTCAACATGGTATCAGAGCCATGCCTAGAATCAACCAGATTTATGAGCCCATTAGTGAATTAATCAGGATTAGTAAGATAATTAGCAAAAAATCAATTTTTTAGTGAGTTTTCACTCTTCCCCTTCACCCCCAGCCAGTGGAGGACTCTATTCTCCATCCACACTCATTATTAGGCTATGAGATTCTAGCTTAAGCTAGCCAACACCATTGGCTACCAGCCCATCGAAACGGCGCAGCAAACCGCCAAAGGAACTAGGAGAAATCGCGATTTTCGCCGGCGCTTATTTTCTGAGATGTTTGTGACATTGCAACTTCCACAGGTCAAAGATCTCTAATTCCTCTTAGCCCAAGGGGTAATCAAGCATGCTCTACAAGCTGGTGAAGAGAGAAATCAATTTCATTAAGTCTACAGGGAGATCAAAGCTCTTCATCAAATCTGCAGGTGACTTTGGTAAAACAGAGATTAAGCTTTCATTATTTGGTCAAATCTTGTGTTTCTTGGCTTAATCCTCTACTAGACTCATTGCTATTGATGCCTTTCAAAGCATTTGAGCTCATTTGAAGTGGAAGGCACCAGATCTGAGCTCCCCGCATACTCTGTTTTCTGCACACAAACCAGAGCATTAATTTGCTAATCAGTGATTAATCAGTGCTAATCACTGTACTTTGGTGCAATTGAGGGTTCAAATTAACCATTAGGTATCTAATATAGATCCCTGAAGCTTCAGATTGCAAATTGGAGTTGGTTTGATACTCCAACCATCCCGTACAAATTGGTTACTCTCAATTTAATGTAATTTCTGGTGATTTTATGCTGATAAAATTGTTGTAATCATCTATTAAACACCAGATTGAGTTGTAAAAGGGTAGACACTGCCCTTGAATCTTGAATTTGGATCAAGAGGTAAGACCCCCTTCACTTCACCATGAATTCAGCACAGGAAATAGCTAAATTTAATGGAGAACAGTTTTATACATGGCAAACAAAAACCATGTATTTGCTGATGAGGAAAAATCTGTGGGGATTAGTTGAAGGGAGAGATGAATGCCCAGAGAGAGGGGAAAATGAGTGGAAGAGTAGGAATGAAAAAGCATTGGGGCTTATTGCACTCAGTTTAAATGATGAGATCATTCATCATATCACAGGGATACAGTGGGCAAAAGATGCATGGGATGAACTCAATAAATTATTTGGTACACAAGCAAAAAATTCCAAGATAAATTTGTTAATGCAATTCTACAAACTGGACATGAAGGAAAGTGAACCTTTAATCACACACTTGAACAAATATAAAAGCATTAAGCAACAGCTGGCAGCTATTGGCAAAAAGGTAGAAGATGATGAAGCATTAGCTGTACTTTTGAAGAGTGTGGACAAAGGAGATTATGAAAACATTGTAGCAACACTAAAGAATGTACCTGAACTGAAGATACATGAGATAGAAGCAGCTCTACTAGAGCAAGAGAGCAGAGGCAAAGAGAAGAAAGAGCTCGACTCAACAGCAGGAGAGGAAAAAGCATTCTTCACCCGAGGAGGATTCTCTGGAGGACGAGGATGAGGAAGAGGCAGAGTAGGAGGGAGGACCTTCACTTGCTACAAATGTGGAAAGCCAGGACACATGGCGAGAGACTGCTACAGCAAACCCAGTGAAGAAGGAACGACATCGGCAAACTTCATGGAGGCTCCAAGAGAAGTGGAGTCGGATCATCTTTTCTGAGAGAGAGAGAGAGAGAGAACCCACAACCCAATGTAACCTGCCCCAATAAAGTAAAACCACCTCTGAGCCACCGATGATGTAGGCCAAGTGGTAGAGAGATGTATGTGTGAGCACTTTAGTCAAGGTCGCGGGCACTTATAGTAGCCTTGGACACATAGAGAGAGAGAGTGTCAAGGACTATGGAGTTTAGGGATCTGAGGCACTGGTCGCAGGCTATCAAGTAAGAGAGAAACTTGATATAGGGTCCAGGTGTGCTGAGATAACTTGAGGGGAGGTGTGCTAGACACTAGTCGCAGACTATCAAGTAAGGGGAGGCAAACTTGGTATAGGGTCTAGGTGTGCTAGGCGTATTCACTTGAGGGGAGGTGTTGAAAATACAAGTGAATAGGGTGTGTGTGGGAACAAGCTCTTGGATAGAGGCTGTAAAAGAGGAGATGTAATTGTGAAAGAACCTGTGAAAAGGTTAGGAGAATCTACTGGGAGAGAATAATGGGTGGCATGAGGGAATTTAGGAGTGTGGAGATATTCTGGGAGATATTCAGGGAAAAGAGAAGAGGTGGAGAGAATCAGGCAAGAGGTGGAGAAATTCAGGGAATGAATCATGGAGAAATCAAGGGGATTTGATGCTTGATGTAAACACTATAAATTGAGGCATAGCCCTAATGAGAATTTGCTGGTTTTTGAGTATCCATGCCTACATTAATCTATGTGCTAATTATTCACTAATTACGTCTTAATCACTTGCTAATCACTTTGTTAATTATGTTGATTCTAGTGTTTGATCCACCATAGCTCATCATTTTGCTCAAATTTCAACACAAACATCGCAGCACTCATCTCAGGCATGTCTACATTCAACGTAAACATTCTGCCCACTCTGTTGCCTTTTGCAACCAACCTGCACTTGTCTTTGAAATCTTCAACATAACATCCATCAGGGTTAAACCGAACCTGCAAACCTGCTCAATCATCTGGCCAACTGAAACCAGATTCTTTGTTATGTTCGGTACATGAAGTACATCTGCAAGGTACTTCACTTTGCCATCCTGCATAGACAATGGCACATCTCCAATGTGGGCAATTGGATGAGCAGTGTCATCCCCTGTTTCCACAAAACCTGGTCTTTCCGGGTTCTTCATCTCCTTGAACCACTCCCCATGACTCATCATGTGGTTCGAAGTGCATCCACATACCATACATTATCTTTTTGTGCTGCATCAACATTTTCAGACATGGCATTCACAACATGCTGCATAACAAACAACCTTTCATTATCCTCATTATTTCTGCTTGAGGATGCATAGTTGTTTTGCTGCACTTTCCCAAATTGCATGTCAGCCTGCTTCTTATAACATTCTGACTGCACATGTCCTGGCTTACCACAATAGTAGCATTCACGTGCATCATTATATTGCCTTTGCCAATTTCCACGGCCTCTTTGACTCCCCCTGCCTCTGAATTTGCCTCTTCCACCTGCGTGTTGTTGTTGTTGTTGATTCTGGGACTGTTGTTGTTGCTGCTGCTGCTGGCCATAATTCTGATTACCTGTTCGGCCACCTCCTTGACTGCGTCCACGGCCTCCTCTACCTCGTCCTCTTCCTGAACTCGTGTAGAAGGCCTGTTGCTCTGAACTGTTTTTGCTTTGTGAAGACTGTTGGTCTTCACCCAAGTTCTTCTCTTCGATAATCAGCAGACACCAAATCTGTAAAGTTGGGAATGTTTTCCCGAGTCTGAATAGACGTCTTAAACGCCTTGTATTGTTGCCCGAGACCACGTAGACAGACTTCCACCTTGTCATCATCATCTACTGACACACCAATAGATGCAAGGGATTCCACAATACCCTTTATCTTCAGCGCATAGTCATTCACAGACATGCTCTTTTTCTCCACAGTATGAAGTTCATTCTTCAACTGTATCTTGCGTGCCTTGGTATTTGTTTCATAAAACTTTACCAAGGTGTCCCACGCCTCCTTGGGGGACTTGGCATCCTGAATGTGCCCAATCATGGTGTCCTAAATACTAATGAAAAGCCAATACATTACTTTCATGGCTCCTTGGTTCCAGTCTTTAAACTCTTTCACATCTGCAGCAGTAGGATTTATATCCGGTATCTCCGGTGCCTCTTCATGCTCACCTTCTATGTAGTCCCAATAACCTTTTCCCATCAAGAAATTCGTCAACCTGAACCTCCAAGCATGGAAGTTATTCTTATCCAGCTTCTCAGCCACAATCTGAGTTATCCCATCATTTGACATCTTGCCAAACACACAACTTTACCAGAAACTGCACTCTGGTTTTTCTGCACAAATGCTGTATTTTCTGCACAGCGGTACTGCAGTACTCTCAAATGTCACAACCAGTGACTTCAATGCACATACATACACCCAATGGCAACTGTAGACCTCTTTGCAGCACCCACAGTGTCTGCACAGTCAATCTGTCTTCCTGCAGTTCTTAAAACAGAGTTTTGCAGAGAATCGATGACTTACCCGCAGTGCTCGAAGTCGCCTGCTTTCTGAAAAACGGAGGTCCAGACGCGCCCGAAACGCGTTTTCGGCCCGAAAATCTCAGTTCGTAGGATAGTCCGTAGGACTGTATAGTTGCCCTATAGCTTCACTCCCGCGAAGAAAGCTCCTCAATCGGAGATCGTTTGCCGGTGCCTCCCGTAGAGCTCCCGACAAGGGTGTAGTCACCAACACAATAGGGAAGAGTAGTTGAAGCTCTTACCCTCATACCGCTTCCTGTGATTCTCTTGCTTGCAGCTCAGCCCTTAGCACGAACCAGGCTCTGATACCATGAAAAGATGCAGGGGGGAAGAGAGCTTGAGCTCTTGCAAGCACACACACACACTCACAAACCCTAATAGAGAACACACAAGGTGAGAGGCTGAAAATCTTCTTCTTCTCTCCTCAACACTCAACACACCATATACAAGATAAGAGTACACTCAATATGAAAGGTACTCAACCAAATACATACACGGGTTCTCTATAGTGTGAACCCGACTAAATGAGCTGGCGCTATAACTATGCCAGTCTCTAGAGTGGCTGTCACACAGCCTGTCATCCCACTGGCCGCATATCACCCAAGATCTCACCAACCATGCCAGTGGTGAAAGTGTGGGGCCTATCCCCCAGGCGGGTCATCTCAGTGTCCACCGCCTCACTAGAGCTCGATATCTCAACAATTGTTTGGTATTAGGGAAACCTAGCACCACAACCTATGCTCTTGCTTGCCAAAGAAACCAGGTCCAATCTACCCCGCCAAAGCAACCACTAGTTTTACTTCCTATACTAAATGCTTCTCAATAGCCATAAGCTCTAGGGCCTATGTATCCAAACCTCATACTATGAGGTATATACATAAAGAAACTACCACCAATGCCATACACAACTCTAGTATTACCACCCCCTTTTAGAACCACACCAATACAAAAGTACTCCATGACATTGCCTATGGACTTTGAGAGTCTACCTAATCCTTAAGAATTTCTTATCGAAAGAGAGATTAGCAGCATGCATGATTCTTTCTTGATTTGCTTGATTATAGATTAACCATAATGTTTAACTTTTCTTTAAAAAAAAGGGAGATTAGCATGATTATTTTGGTGATTTTTGAGATTATATTATAAATCATAGAGAGTTTTATTTCTTAGTTATCTAAAAGAGATCTTCTTGTGCACGGAGAGAGCTTCCATTGCCGTAGCCAAACGGTTGCCTTTTTTCTTTGTAGAGGTAAATTAGAATCTCGTGCAGACTCTTCTCTCTCTCCCTGTGTGTGCATAGGTTTAGCTCACTTTATCTTCCCTCCTTTTGCCATAGACACCCTCGATCACTAGGTTTCCACACGCTCCTCCCTTATGTAGAGGGAAACATCAAGCTCATGCATTTCTTAACATGATACCTTGAGGCCAGTAGAAGCAACAGGTGGAGAAGAAGGTTCGGTTGCATGTGTTCGCACAAAATGACACACGTTCTTAGATCGAATCCAAGATTCCAAGAAAAATCCAGAGAATGCCAAGGATAATGCTATGTATGCCACCCCTTCTACAAAAACTCTATGTTTGGTGTACTGTGATGAGAGTGGCACATGCCAAATGGATGGTGAGGCATGTCTGCACCTCTGTGTAAGACCTCCTCTACCGGCATAGCCAAAGCTTGCAAACTCAGTAGGCGGCCTGCTACCCTCACCTCTAGCATAGCCAAATTTTGCAAACGTAGAAGATGACTTTTTGTGTTATCTGTGCGAAATCTAGGGTTTACAACCTACAAAGAAGGCCTTGTAAAGTTATCAATCTCCAATCATTGCACAGTCAATAGACAAGGCTTTTGTAAAGTTCCCAAGTTTCGATCGTTGCTTCTGTTCTGCACCAGGTGAACAAATGGATGGCTTGTCAAATCTACGCATTCATTAAAGTATTACACTTGAGGAGCTAGGCATAGTTCCTTCTTCAGGCTTGGTAAAAACTCTTGCCACAGCAAAAATGGGCAATTTGGGAAGGCTATGGCAAGAGGAGACCATTCTGGATAGAATGCTGAAATTGAGCTCCTCAACTATACATGAAGCCATGCGAACAGAGCCTCTCCTTCTCACTAATAGCAACACGGAAGATATTTGCATGCAAGAGCATCTGAGGGATGGTTCTGGGGCGTGGGGACTGCTAGCAACAGCTATGGCAATCATAGATAAAAGAAGGCAATTAAAGTCTAAAGAATTTCATGAGCACATTAAAAGAAGCACACATATGGCTATCACATGTTGGCTTTGATGATCAAACTCATCTATGCCTACTCCATAGAGTAGATGGAACACATTCGTCACCTTCATGGGAAACTTGAGAAAGAAGCCCTAATGGACATAGATGGTGAGTAATATCCCAATTTGAAGTACATCAATTGTTATAAATTTCCTTGAAATATTGTATGAATAAAAACATTAAAAAGAATGAGGCATGAGGGCCGGAGGAGAGGCCTAGAGAGGTCCCTACTCTGTCGCTTGTAAGTCTAGGAATGAGCCATGAGGTCCAAATAAGAGGCCCAATGAGGTCCCTATCGAGTTGCCTGTAAGTCCAAGAATGAGGCATGAGGGCTGGCCCACCAGTGAGTCACCTGTAAGTCTAAGATATATAAAATGTAAACCAAAATGAAAATGTTAAAAGCATAAGAAAAGGATTTAATGATTTTTAGAACGCAGTTACTTGTTGAATGTTGTAATCTCAAGACCCAAGGGAGGACTCACTTTGTGGACACCTGGAGCAGAAGCAGGTGGCTACATCAAATCACCTACAGAGTTGGTTGATGTGGATGATTACATCCACATTCATAAAGAGGAAGAGGAGGAAAAAGTTGGTGGCATAGGATGACAACAAGCTTCACCGACACAAATGGTAGCACACTTGAGTGCCCATGGATGAGATTTTTCATCAACATATGCTTGTGGATTCTTTATCAGATTGGCCCAAAAATCATCTTCCCACAATCTCCTCGGTCATAAATCAGTTTTATGTGATTCTACATGATTATATTGTATGACTTGAAATGGCTTGCATATTACCTTCTAGCAGCCACTTATTCACAAACTCTCGTGATGTATTTGACATTGATAGGAGATACACCCTTAATTAAACAAAGGGAAAGAGAGGTGTTGATTGGTGTGAACATCCCCTAGCATTTTGGCACCCCCTAGAATTACTAGCATAGGCTTAGGCTAATGAGTTGTGAAATTTGGTCATTACACAATGTCTTATCAAAAGAAGTGGTTACAAGATGGCTAGTGGGGAGTTAGGATCTTGTGGAGGTTATGGGAGCCCAATAGTCACATGGATATCCCAAGATTCACATGGTTGGATGGCTATATAAAGCCCCTCTTGTATGCAAATTGGACAATGGAATACACTATGATGTTTTTCTTGTATCTTTATCTTATTCTTGATCCATGTCTCTTACTCCATGCTCGTGCACATTCTCTTACTCCATGGTGGCTATGTGTGTAGAAGCATTTGTTTTTCACCATATTATCAAGGCTATGCTAACACACAATCCTGGAAGCCACAAGAACATCTAGGTGATGGCTCTAGTACCCAATACCACCTCAAAATTTAATGCTTTATTGGATCTTGACAAAATGGCTAGAAGCCTATGGAGGGAACCCCCACATCTGGGTGCTAAAAACAACTTTTGCTTTGGACTCTCATAAATGCACCCTCAAATGTCGAATCTAAGTGAGTGTCAAGACCATAAGCCATTGCTGTTCCGTGGGCCAAATAGCCATGAGCCGGACAACTGTAAGGTAGACAACCGTCAAGCCGGAATGCTAGAGTTCGTGTACATAACACCAATTAATTAGGTCATTACTTCAGTAAATCAGTCATGCTCAGAGCATGAGGGTATCTTTGTACCACTTTTTGTGACTGTGCATTAAGCAGTATAAAAGATGTAATCAAAACTCTGTACAAAGACTATTGTTGTATTATTTTTCTTTATGAATTAAAGGAGATCGTTTTGTATCATCTTTGTATATTCGTCGTCTGTCTATCTTTTCTGTATATTCATCTTGTCTTTCTTATAAACCGATAAGTTGTTTCTGCATCGTCTTGTGCATGTTCCATATCAAACTAGTGTACTGCTGCATGCATAATCAGAGACACTCAATAGGTTGATCGAGGCATCGGTCAGTTCCCGAGATAACAATTTGGTGACCATAATGGCATTTACTACTTGATTTCCTTTGTGTTCGAATCAATCCTTCATGTCAGCATGTGAACTGCTCATCATCAACTTTGATTAGCACGCGATGGGATTTTTTTGCTGCATGTTTCACTTGCTTCATGATTTCGTTTATGTTTAAATCAATTTCCTTTGTTTTTGAATCAATTCTTCAGGTTAGCACTTGAACTGCGTTACTTCGTGTGGCTAGAAGCTCAGGAACTCTAGTTTGCTAGACCTGAAGAAGAAACATAAGAACCGAAACATGAACCAGAAGAAGACCACACAACTCCCAATTTTGTAGCAGGCCCTTTTTTAACCCCTCTTTATTTAATTGAAATCTTAATAATTTTACAAACTATGATTTTTTTGTCTAGCGGTCTAGTGTGAAAAGGCCAAACTTTAAATTTTAACTATAAATAGGCCAAAGGTGCCTTCTTTCTCATTTTCACGCGATAGAAACCAAGCACGAGCTCACACTATCTCTTTGCATTCACACATGGCTACCCACTTTGACGACTTCTGTGTGAGTTCCTCTCCACCACCTCATGGGCGGGCAAGAGCGAGCTCTTTGCCATGTTCTGTCGTGAAGTCGACTTTAAAAAGTCGCTCGCCCTTATGTCCAAACATTATGAGACACAGATTGCATACATGGAGCAATACTTGGCTCCCCACTCCATCTCCTTTCCCTATTGCCCCAATGATCGATGGGTGCCTGTTGAGTTGCTTAAGTACATTCAACAATATGCCAGCGCCTACATCCAGCACCTTGAATGCTTCATCGACATCTGCATCCCCGCAGAGCTTACTGTACCTTCAATAAGCAGGAGGTGAAGCGGTTGGGGAGGGAAAATTTAGGAACTAGCTTCCTCTCATGGCTCGCCACTTTTGCATTCCTTATCAGTGATGATGAGGATTTGGATGAGGAGGTAGAGATGCCTGCATTGCAGTTGGCAAGGTATTTAAGGGATGACAAGGAAGTGAAGGCACTAGGTGCGAGTGTGATGTGGAAGAGCAGCTTGCATCAGAGCACTTTCCAGAGGGTGCACAATTTGCAGCTGAATAGCCCACTGTAGTGGAAGATGCAGGGCCATCTTCCCCACACAAGGAGAGCAAGGTGCTGTGCCAGAGCTTGAGATCAATCTCTTGAGCACCATTGTGGTGGAAGGTGAAGAATACTTAAGGTAGCTGGCTTGAGAATGGATGAATGCTTGGGCATTATATGCACGCGATGTGAGGTGGACCTTGATACGTCCAACCTCGGTCCTCACCTAGATAGTGTCATATTACCCCTTGGAGAATCTATCATCGCAAAGGCAGTTGCTTTGCTCAAGGATCAGTTGCTTTGGTCAAGGATAGTGTGGTTGAGACCACAGAGCAAGCCCTAGTTCCAGAGGAGGAATTCACAACCTTAAAAGACAAGCTAGAGACTGAAAAGGATACCCCTACTCCTGGAGTGATGGAGGAGACCAAAGCACCTAAAAAGGATGAGGCTAAGTCCTCGATTGACCTCTCTACCCCCACCAGCACTTTGGCAAAAGAAGACATTGAGAAAGAGGTAATAATCGACCTTTTACAACTTAGAAACATTTGTAATTGTGAGATCCCCCTGTTCCCACCGAGCAACGGATTCGGGTACTAGCAGCGGAAGTAGCACTTCTCGCACGGGACAGGGGTCCCACATTTGGGGCCTCGTCCACGGATATCCGGACAAGAGACTAATCCGTCGGTTTTTCCAAAACCGAACCCGGAAAAAACTTCCCTTACCCGGAAAGCACGGGCGATTCCACCAGGATAATTTTTTACTCTAACGTAGTCAAGATCATTACTGATCACGCTGATCCAACTGCACCTATAAAGATACTCGGTCGGATCAAGGAAGAAACTTGCACTTGGATCATTGGGATCAACGCTTTTTTCCCCATCAAGAGGCACAGCCGTTGATTCCTATCCATAGAACAATTACTATCCGGGACTTACTTCATCTATCGTAATAACAGAATTTGAGTCTCGGTTTACGGATCCATCAGTCCAGCCTAACCCCATCCGATCCCATGGGTTAGCCAACCGCCCAACCACTGTAGTGATGGGATCCAATTTGGAATTTGGTTAGGTTTTGTCCCGGGTACCAAGGAAAAGAGTTCCAAGGCCCCCTAGCCGGAATTTCATGCAAACATAAAACTAGCCACACCACTTACACACCCAATATGAAAATTGCCTTTTTCTTAGCATCAGCTAACTTTAAAACAATCCTTTAATGAAACCATAGTACCACTGATCACAATCTCCCAATTTATCCAGTTGATTCATAATTTTCCATCATTCCTTCATCAGAGTATCTATGGCATCATTGGCAACTAGAACGCTCACCACCTGTCCACACAGAGGCCGTTTCCATAGTTCCTAGCCCATAATACTCGGCAATATAATCACTTATCAAGATGGACTCTTGTTGAAGATTAGCAAGATCAACCAACAGATCCATATAAAAGAGCCATGGACTCATCCGTTGAGGACCAGCAAGGTCAGTCAACCAGATCCATGCCCGGTTTCACAAAACAACTCTTACTCCTTGTTCCAATATCTTCCTCGACGCACGCGTGGGTATCCTAGGCGACCCAGAGCCCGAGCACCGTATGGTCAGCACCCTCTAGGATCCTTCGCAGGTGACCTAGCGCTTCACTCATAGGCCGCTTCCTTGGTCCCTCATCCACCGTACCGGAAGCTCACCATTTTAATCGAACCGAGGCTGGTCAAGACCTCGGTCGACCTTGCTACGCGAGACGTCCTCCATTGACTCTCCGTCAGCAGTTGCAACTTTATCAGTTAGGTCTCCACGACCTTAATCACAAGACGGTCAAAATGCTTCCCTAGCATTCTTGACATAAAACAGCCATTTACAAACAGCATTTACAAACAGTTTACAAATACAGTTTCTATATTAACTCTCATTTTTCCACATTATCCCTCATTAATCCACATTACTTATTCCACATTCCATGTATATGTGTACTCATCCAATCACCTCCTTTTCCATCTCTTCACTTCAGATTCCTTCACATCACATATCATATATTCACATCCATATCCACATCCATACATCCACATCCACATCCACATTCACATCCATACATCCACATCTACATGCTTATCTCCATTTTCACATCCTCATTTATACATCCACATCCCATATCCACATTCATACATACACATCCATATCCACATCCACATTCACATTTACATCTATGCATATACATCTTCATGCATATATCCATTTTCATGTTCATACATCCACACTCCCATCTCCATATCCACACATCCACATACATACATCCATTTTCACATTCCCATTTATATAACCCCATATACCTTCACATCTAATCTTTTACATCACATCCATTCTCGCCCTATCACAACCCATATACATCTTATCCTATCACATACACTTCTTACCTCATCCCCCCATACACATCTTAATTCATCTTATCACATCCTAACTTATTTCATAAGCATCTTATCACCTCTTATCACACCTCTTATCACATCCTATCACTTTCCATACGCATCTTATCAATTCTTATCACATCTCATACACCTCTTATCGCATCTTATCACATTTCATATCTTTAAAAAAAAAAAAAGAGAATTCTTTTATTTGATATAAGATTTCTCTACACATTTATTTATACATAAATTCCATTTAAGGAGACTAACACTTTCGAAATTAAAATCAATCTTTTATGCATCTTCTTATGCATGATTTCAATTTGGTAGGGAATTATACTTTTAGAATAAAAGAATTTCTCTTATGCATCTAAGTTAAGCATAAAATCCATTTATGAGGAAAATCATACTTTTAGTATAAAAAGAATATCTTTTATGCATACCTATATGCATGAAATCCAATATGATAAAAGTAACACTTTTGATATAAAAATTTTTCCTTTATGCATACTTCTATGCATGAAAATTAAAAATGATAAAAGTAACACTTTTGATATAAAAATTTTCCTTTATGCATACTTCTATGCATGAAAATTAAAAATGATAAAAGTAACACTTTTGATATAAAAATTTTCTTTTATGCATACTTTTATGTATGAAATAAAAAATGATAAAAGTAACACTTTTGATATAAAAATTTATCCATTATGCATACTTCTATGCATGAAAATAAAAATGGTAAAAATAACACTTTTGATATAAAAATTTATCCTTTATGCATAATATTAAAATTCAATTTCTCCATGATTATAATGAAATTCTTTCAATTAATCTAGGATGATGATTCCTAGAATATGGTAGGAAGTCCTCTTTTTATGCTTTGAATGAAAATTTTTTTTATGCATAATTTTTATAAAAATTTTGCCATAGCTCCGCTGCTATGACTGATAAATCTCAATTTTTCTAAGGGATAAAGCTTATCATTAAGAAAATAATTAAAATGATTCTCTAATTGGATCCTCAATCCATAATGGATTGAATCATCAATATACATAAACTAAAAGCATAAGAAAAAGCCATTAATTTGGCCTCAAGCATAGCTTAATCTTGGGTTAAGGAAAAGCTTTATGAAAAGCTTGATTTGGATTGAGAATGGGTCATGAGTATGACCATTTCTTGAGTGAGAGAGAGAATTTACATAAGAATCATTAGAATTTAAACATAAATGAAAATTAACTTCAATAGCATTTATTAAATTATGTAACTCTTCACTACTATTCAAACTTCAATAGCATTTAAAAAAAAACCATACCAATTAAACTTCTCAAGCTTGAGAGGGGTTGAGAAGAGAGAAACATTGAGAAATTATAGAAAGATGAATATTCACTAATTACCTTACAACTTGCTTGATTCTTTGTTCACGGTAGAGGCCCCCAACCAATCAATTGGTTAAGTATGTTGATGGAGCCACTAATGGGGATTGAAGAAAGAGGGAAGCTCCAAAAACTAGTGAATTATTAAATGAATTCACAGTTCTTGGCTTAGGTGGAGTAGAGTAACGATGCATAAACACTATATATTTTTCAACAAGGGTGAGGCTTCTATTTATAGGAAAAATTGAGCTCCTAACCAAACAAACTGATTCTAGAATTTTCTAAATCAGTTTGGTCAATATTTGACCATTTTTAGGTCAGTTAAGCTAACTTTTTGGAACTAGACTTGAATGAGGAGAGAGGAGAGATGAAATATCTCAATTTTTATGAGTCTAAAACTCATTCAAGCATGTGAAATATGCACCTCCTTTAAAGAACTCCCCTTCCTTACATATGTCATATTTTTAATATTGCTCATAGTTTTTTACTAATAAACCTTGTACATTTTCAACTCTTCATCTTATGTGAAATATGCACCTCCTTTAAAGAACTCCCCTTTCTTACATATGTCATACTTTTAATATTGCTCATAATTTTTTACTAATAAACCTTGTACATTTTCAACTCTTCATCTTATGTGAAATATGCACCTCCTTTAAAGAACTCCCCTTCCTTACATATGTCATACTTTTAATATTGCTCATAATTTTCTACTAATAAACCTTGTACATTTTCAACTCTTCATCTTATGTGAGTATTTACTCATTTTTGGGTATCTTCTTTTTCAAATTGGATTTATCTCCTCCCTACACATGGATTGATGCTATTGGTCCATAGGAACCTTAATTGGACCATAATCCAAAAATTTCTGAAAATCTAGACCCTTAGACTAAGGTTCTTTATACACATTTCCAATTAATTCCAATTGCACATTGGAAAGTTCTTTTTTGAATTTCTGTTTCAGGGAAACTTATTTTAATAAGATGAGATAATTTTCTATCCAAAAATATTAAAAATCTGAATATTCTCTCTCTAGAATATTTTCTCTCTCTAGGTTAAAACAGTTAGAAACAAGTCTTTTATATTTCTGAAGAGGGATTGATTATAGAAGAAGATACTAGACATCAAAAAGGGTTTGGGGGAGGAATCTTACATTCTACCCCACTTAAAAAACGCGAGATGTCCTCATCTCGCAACTTGTGATAATTTCGCAAGATTCATAAAAAATTTTAATCAAGATTAACCACCAAGATAAGTCTTAAAGAGAGCAAGATTCAAAATACGAACAAGATTTAAACTTTATTCATTCTCGGAACTTATACAGTAAAGATAGAGGAACTCTTTACACTTCCATAAGCCCGTCCATCATAAGGTCACAAAAGCAGTCCTCACAAGCTGCACAAGTATAAGGTAACTCATCTATGGGAATGATTCTGTGGGTTATTGCTGCGCCTATCTCAGTGGTATGAGGTGTTCTAACAAAAGGACCTCTGAGAGGCAAGCCAAAAACGGGGTAAAGGCATATCTTCTCATGAGGAAGAAAACACGCCAGTAAGAAGACCCGCTCAGAAAACCCAGGATGTCTTGATCTCATGACGCAGTAGTATCGGGGACCCAAACCTAAAGCTTCAATAACCATGGCCAAGCGGACATTGTTACGGAAGTGCTGCTGACCCCAGGGTGTTACCCTAGTTATGTCTTGATAGGTCCGCCATTTGGTCTGCGCTACAGAAGTTCCCAAGTGAGGGAAAAGTGAGCGCTCATACTGTTCTATAAAATCCTTCTTCACAGACTCACTTGCGTCTTGAAGGTGAGGAATCATTATGGATAAAACTAATTCTTGTTGCCAAGCCATGAAGGAGATTAGGAAGAAAGGAGATCGATGAGAGTAAGATTACTGTGAGCGACAAGTAAAAGTTACGACTTATATAAAGGAAGGAGCTAGCGTAACTTAGAAGCCAACGGTAGCTTGCCACTGAAGTTTTACCGTCTTTCCATGATTTGGGTTTGGCACAATTTTCTATAGAAGGCATTAAGAACTTTGAGATGAGGAGATAAAAGAAGTTCGTAAGCTAAGTCACTTACTTTCTTTGAAGTCAGATAAGGCTCACAATATCTGGGGGATAACTTCTTAAACTCCCCAATAGATAAAGAACTTCTTTTGTGCCGTACTCGAATGAAGACCAAAACCTTGGTATCCAAAACACCGATTTTCACTTCTGAACTCATTGTTCTGAATCCTTAAAACAGCGTGACTCCTGAGAAGTATTCTAGGGAAAGGGTCTTCCTTTTTTTTAAAAACAGAATCTTTCTTTTATTTTTGAGAGGGAATAATTTTAAGATCAAAAAGGGAGATTCTTACTCCTGTATGCCTCGAAGGTTGGGGAGGAATCTTACATTCTACCCCACTTAAAAAAGTGCGAGATGTCCTCATCTCGCCAAGTAGAGGACAACTCTTTTTCTTAAGATCCAATTTATTCTAGGGTTCCTTATATTCTGGTCAACCCAACAGAATACGGGGATAAATATCCCTTATATAGAACTCATCATTAAATAAATTCATTTCAGATCATATCATTCATATCTTTAACACGATAATGGTCCATCAGATCGAAATTTTTTCTTTCTGAACATTCCTCCACGGGAATTTCAGTCAAGCAAGTTTTCAATTTGTCATCCCTTAACTTGATATACCGAGTCAAGTGTTAACAGTAGTACTTTGACAGCACAATCCACTAATCTCATAGTGATTTGTTGAAATCATTATCATCATTTATCATTACAGGGACTCGTCCCATTCATCCTCATTGCGGTTTTGCTCAAGTTATTATATTTCAACTAAATTTCAAAAATCATCATTTTTCAATCAGAATCCCAATCAATTCATCAGTTCCCAAACAGAATTAAAAATCATATCAACCACATTCAAATTCATCATCTGGATAGCATTAACGCTTATAATTTCAAGTCTTAGATTTACTCGTATATACTGTCAGTAAAGAGCTGCAGGTATACTCTCGGTATATACGGATAGTCACGGCCCTTGGAATTATAAGGTAAATACCATCATGTCTAGGCCTCAAGCAAGTCAAGGATTCTATATAATTGCGGTACTTCCATCTGAAGACCCAATTACCAAATTACGAATTTCAATTTGAATATCAAATTGTATGAATTATATCACACAATTACAACCTTTTTGTGTTTCTTGATAAATTTGTGACCTATTTGTCTTCTCAATTGATCTTTATTAACCAAATGCTCTGATACCAACTGTGAGATCCCCCTGTTCCCACCGAGCAACGGATTCGGGTACTAGCAGCGGAAGTAGCACTTCTCGCACGGGACAGGGGTCCCACATTTGGGGCCTCGTCCACGGATATTCGGACAAGAGACTAATCCGTCGGTTTTTCCAAAACCGAACCCGGAAAAAACTTCCCTTACCCGGAAAGCACGGGCGATTCCACCAGGATAATTTTTTACTCTAACGTAGTCAAGATCATTACTGATCACGCTGATCCAACTGCACCTATAAAGATACTCGGTCGGATCAAGGAAGAAACTTGCACTTGGATCATTGGGATCAACGCTTTTTTCCCCATCAAGAGGCACAGCCGTTGATTCCTATCCATAGAACAATTACTATCCGGGACTTACTTCATCTATCGTAATAACAGAATTTGAGTCTCGGTTTACGGATCCATCAGTCCAGCCTAACCCCATCCGATCCCATGGGTTAGCCAACCGCCCAACCACTGTAGTGATGGGATCCAATTTGGAATTTGGTTAGGTTTTGTCCCGGGTACCAAGGAAAAGAGTTCCAAGGCCCCCTAGCCGGAATTTCATGCAAACATAAAACTAGCCACACCACTTACACACCCAATATGAAAATTGCCTTTTTCTTAGCATCAGCTAACTTTAAAACAATCCTTTAATGAAACCATAGTACCACTGATCACAATCTCCCAATTTATCCAGTTGATTCATAATTTCCCATCATTCCTTCATCAGAGTATCTATGGCATCATTGGCAACTAGAACGCTCACCACCTGTCCACACAGAGGCCGTTTCCATAGTTCCTAGCCCATAATACTCGGCAATATAATCACTTATCAAGATGGACTCTTGTTGAAGATCAGCAAGATCAACCAACAGATCCATATAAAAGAGCCATGGACTCATCCGTTGAGGACCAGCAAGGTCAGTCAACCAGATCCATGCCCGGTTTCACAAAACAACTCTTACTCCTTGTTCCAATATCTTCCTCGACGCACGCGTGGGTATCCTAGGCGACCCAGAGCCCGAGCACCGTATGGTCAGCACCCTCTAGGATCCTTCGCAGGTGACCTAGCGCTTCACTCATAGGCCGCTTCCTTGGTCCCTCATCCACCGTACCGGAAGCTCACCATTTTAATCGAACCGAGGCTGGTCAAGACCTCGGTCGACCTTGCTACGCGAGACGTCCTCCATTGACTCTCCGTCAGCAGTTGCAACTTTATCAGTTAGGTCTCCACGACCTTAATCACAAGACGGTCAAAATGCTTCCCTAGCATTCTTGACATAAAACAGCCATTTACAAACAGCATTTACAAACAGTTTACAAATACAGTTTCTATATTAACTCTCATTTTTTCACATTATCCCTCATTAATCCACATTACTTATTCCACATTCCATGTATATGTGTACTCATCCAATCACCTCCTTTTCCATCTCTTCACTTCAGATTCCTTCACATCACATATCATATATTCACATCCATATCCACATCCATACATCCACATCCACATCCACATTCACATCCATACATCCACATCTACATGCTTATCTCCATTTTCACATCCTCATTTATACATCCACATCCCATATCCACATTCATACATACACATCCATATCCACATCCACATCCACATTCACATCCATGCATCCACATCTACATGCTTACCTCCATTTTCACATCCTCATTTATACATCCACATCCCATATCCACATTCATACATACACATCCATACATCCACATCTACATCCACATACATACATACATCCACATCCACATTCCACATTCACATCTATACATCCACATCTACATTCACATTCACATACATCCACATCCACATTCCCATACATCCACATCTATACATCCACATTCCACATTCACATCTACATTCACATTCACATACATGCATCCACATCTACATGCTTACCTCCATTTTCACATCCTCATTTATACATCCACATCCCATATCCACATTCATACATACACATCCATACATCCACATCTACATTCACATTTACATCTATGCATATACATCTTCATGCATATATCCATTTTCATGTTCATACATCCACACTCCCATCTCCATATCCACACATCCACATACATACATCCATTTTCACATTCCCATTTATATAACCCCATATACCTTCACATCTAATCTTTTACATCACATCCATTCTCGCCCTATCACAACCCATATACATCTTATCCTATCACATACACTTCTTACCTCATCCCCCCATACACATCTTAATTCATCTTATCACATCCTAACTTATTTCATAAGCATCTTATCACCTCTTATCACACCTCTTATCACATCCTATCACTTTCCATACGCATCTTATCAATTCTTATCACATCTCATACACCTCTTATCGCATCTTATCACATTTCATATCTTTTTTTTAAAAAAAAGAGAATTCTTTTATTTGATATAAGATTTCTCTACACATTTATTTATACATAAATTCCATTTAAGGAGACTAACACTTTCGAAATTAAAATCAATCTTTTATGCATCTTCTTATGCATGATTTCAATTTGGTAGGGAATTATACTTTTAGAATAAAAGAATTTCTCTTATGCATCTAAGTTAAGCATAAAATCCATTTATGAGGAAAATCATACTTTTAGTATAAAAAGAATATCTTTTATGCATACCTATATGCATGAAATGCAATATGATAAAAGTAACACTTTTGATATAAAAATTTTTCCTTTATGCATACTTCTATGCATGAAAATTAAAAATGATAAAAGTAACACTTTTGATATAAAAATTTTCCTTTATGCATACTTCTATGCATGAAAATTAAAAATGATAAAAGTAACACTTTTGATATAAAAATTTTCTTTTATGCATACTTTTATGTATGAAATAAAAAATGATAAAAGTAACACTTTTGATATAAAAATTTATCCATTATGCATACTTCTATGCATGAAAATAAAAATGGTAAAAATAACACTTTTGATATAAAAATTTATCCTTTATGCATAATATTAAAATTCAATTTCTCCATGATTATAATGAAATTCTTTCAATTAATCTAGGATGATGATTCCTAGAATATGGTAGGAAGTCCTCTTTTTATGCTTTGAATGAAAATTTTTTTTATGCATAATTTTTATAAAAATTTTGCCATAGCTCCGCTGCTATGACTGATAAATCTCAATTTTTCTAAGGGATAAAGCTTATCATTAAGGAAATAATTAAAATGATTCTCTAATTGGATCCTCAATCCATAATGGATTGAATCATCAATATACATAAACTAAAAGCATAAGAAAAAGCCATTAATTTGGCCTCAAGCATAGCTTAATCTTGGGTTAAGGAAAAGCTTTATGAAAAGCTTGATTTGGATTGAGAATGGGTCATGAGTATGACCATTTCTTGAGTGAGAGAGAGAATTTACATAAGAATCATTAGAATTTAAACATAAATGAAAATTAACTTCAATAGCATTTATTAAATTATGTAACTCTTCACTACTATTCAAACTTCAATAGCATTTAAAAAAAAACCATACCAATTAAACTTCTCAAGCTTGAGAGGGGTTGAGAAGAGAGAAACATTGAGAAATTATAGAAAGATGAATATTCACTAATTACCTTACAACTTGCTTGATTCTTTGTTCACGGTAGAGGCCCCCAACCAATCAATTGGTTAAGTATGTTGATGGAGCCACTAATGGGGATTGAAGAAAGAGGGAAGCTCCAAAAACTAGTGAATTATTAAATGAATTCACAGTTCTTGGCTTAGGTGGAGTAGAGTAACGATGCATAAACACTATATATTTTTCAACAAGGGTGAGGCTTCTATTTATAGGAAAAATTGAGCTCCTAACCAAACAAACTGATTCTAGAATTTTCTAAATCAGTTTGGTCAATATTTGACCATTTTTAGGTCAGTTAAGCTAACTTTTTGGAACTAGACTTGAATGAGGAGAGAGGAGAGATGAAATATCTCAATTTTTATGAGTCTAAAACTCATTCAAGCATGTGAAATATGCACCTCCTTTAAAGAACTCCCCTTCCTTACATATGTCATATTTTTAATATTGCTCATAGTTTTTTACTAATAAACCTTGTACATTTTCAACTCTTCATCTTATGTGAAATATGCACCTCCTTTAAAGAACTCCCCTTTCTTACATATGTCATACTTTTAATATTGCTCATAATTTTTTACTAATAAACCTTGTACATTTTCAACTCTTCATCTTATGTGAAATATGCACCTCCTTTAAAGAACTCCCCTTCCTTACATATGTCATACTTTTAATATTGCTCATAATTTTCTACTAATAAACCTTGTACATTTTCAACTCTTCATCTTATGTGAGTATTTACTCATTTTTGGGTATCTTCTTTTTCAAATTGGATTTATCTCCTCCCTACACATGGATTGATGCTATTGGTCCATAGGAACCTTAATTGGACCATAATCCAAAAATTTCTGAAAATCTAGACCCTTAGACTAAGGTTCTTTATACACATTTCCAATTAATTCCAATTGCACATTGGAAAGTTCTTTTTTGAATTTCTGTTTCAGGAAAACTTATTTTAATAAGATGAGATAATTTTCTATCCAAAAATATTAAAAATCTGAATATTCTCTCTCTAGAATATTTTCTCTCTCTAGGTTAAAACAGTTAGAAACAAGTCTTTTATATTTCTGAAGAGGGATTGATTATAGAAGAAGATACTAGACATCAAAAAGGGTTTGGGGGAGGAATCTTACATTCTACCCCACTTAAAAAACGCGAGATGTCCTCATCTCGCAACTTGTGATAATTTCGCAAGATTCATAAAAAATTTTAATCAAGATTAACCACCAAGATAAGTCTTAAAGAGAGCAAGATTCAAAATACGAACAAGATTTAAACTTTATTCATTCTCGGAACTTATACAGTAAAGATAGAGGAACTCTTTACACTTCCATAAGCCCGTCCATCATAAGGTCACAAAAGCAGTCCTCACAAGCTGCACAAGTATAAGGTAACTCATCTATGGGAATGATTCTGTGGGTTATTGCTGCGCCTATCTCAGTGGTATGAGGTGTTCTAACAAAAGGACCTCTGAGAGGCAAGCCAAAAACGGGGTAAAGGCATATCTTCTCATGAGGAAGAAAACACGCCAGTAAGAAGACCCGCTCAGAAAACCCAGGATGTCTTGATCTCATGACGCAGTAGTATCGGGGACCCAAACCTAAAGCTTCAATAACCATGGCCAAGCGGACATTGTTACGGAAGTGCTGCTGACCCCAGGGTGTTACCCTAGTTATGTCTTGATAGGTCCGCCATTTGGTCTGCGCTACAGAAGTTCCCAAGTGAGGGAAAAGTGAGCGCTCATACTGTTCTATAAAATCCTTCTTCACAGACTCACTTGCGTCTTGAAGGTGAGGAATCATTATGGATAAAACTAATTCTTGTTGCCAAGCCATGAAGGAGATTAGGAAGAAAGGAGATCGATGGGAGTAAGATTACTGTGAGCGACAAGTAAAAGTTACGACTTATATAAAGGAAGGAGCTAGCGTAACTTAGAAGCCAACGGTAGCTTGCCACTGAAGTTTTACCGTCTTTCCATGATTTGGGTTTGGCACAATTTTCTATAGAAGGCATTAAGAACTTTGAGATGAGGAGATAAAAGAAGTTCGTAAGCTAAGTCACTTACTTTCTTTGAAGTCAGATAAGGCTCACAATATCTGGGGGATAACTTCTTAAACTCCCCAATAGATAAAGAACTTCTTTTGTGCCGTACTCGAATGAAGACCAAAACCTTGGTATCCAAAACACCGATTTTCACTTCTGAACTCATTGTTCTGAATCCTTAAAACAGCGTGACTCCTGAGAAGTATTCTAGGGAAAGGGTCTTCCTTTTTTTTAAAAACAGAATCTTTCTTTTATTTTTGAGAGGGAATAATTTTAAGATCAAAAAGGGAGATTCTTACTCCTGTATGCCTCGAAGGTTGGGGAGGAATCTTACATTCTACCCCACTTAAAAAAGTGCGAGATGTCCTCATCTCGCCAAGTAGAGGACAACTCTTTTTCTTAAGATCCAATTTATTCTAGGGTTCCTTATATTCTGGTCAACCCAACAGAATACGGGGATAAATATCCCTTATATAGAACTCATCATTAAATAAATTCATTTCAGATCATATCATTCATATCTTTAACACGATAATGGTCCATCAGATCGAAATTTTTTCTTTCTGAACATTCCTCCACGGGAATTTCAGTCAAGCAAGTTTTCAATTTGTCATCCCTTAACTTGATATACCGAGTCAAGTGTTAACAGTAGTACTTTGACAGCACAATCCACTAATCTCATAGTGATTTGTTGAAATCATTATCATCATTTATCATTACAGGGACTCGTCCCATTCATCCTCATTGCGGTTTTGCTCAAGTTATTATATTTCAACTAAATTTCAAAAATCATCATTTTTCAATCAGAATCCCAATCAATTCATCAGTTCCCAAACAGAATTAAAAATCATATCAACCACATTCAAATTCATCATCTGGATAGCATTAACGCTTATAATTTCAAGTCTTAGATTTACTCGTATATACTGTCAGTAAAGAGCTGCAGGTATACTCTCGGTATATACGGATAGTCACGGCCCTTGGAATTATAAGGTAAATACCATCATGTCTAGGCCTCAAGCAAGTCAAGGATTCTATATAATTGCGGTACTTCCATCTGAAGACCCAATTACCAAATTACGAATTTCAATTTGAATATCAAATTGTATGAATTATATCACACAATTACAACCTTTTTGTGTTTCTTGATAAATTTGTGACCTATTTGTCTTCTCAATTGATCTTTATTAACCAAATGCTCTGATACCAACTGTGAGATCCCCCTGTTCCCACCGAGCAACGGATTCGGGTACTAGCAGCGGAAGTAGCACTTCTCGCACGGGACAGGGGTCCCACATTTGGGGCCTCGTCCACGGATATTCGGACAAGAGACTAATCCGTCGGTTTTTCCAAAATCGAACCCGGAAAAAACTTCCCTTACCCGGAAAGCACGGGCGATTCCACCAGGATAATTTTTTACTCTAACGTAGTCAAGATCATTACTGATCACGCTGATCCAACTGCACCTATAAAGATACTCGGTCGGATCAAGGAAGAAACTTGCACTTGGATCATTGGGATCAACGCTTTTTTCCCCATCAAGAGGCACAGCCATTGATTCCTATCCATAGAACAATTACTATCCGGGACTTACTTCATCTATCGTAATAACAGAATTTGAGTCTCGGTTTACGGATCCATCAGTCCAGCCTAACCCCATCCGATCCCATGGGTTAGCCAACCGCCCAACCACTGTAGTGATGGGATCCAATTTGGAATTTGGTTAGGTTTTGTCCCGGGTACCAAGGAAAAGAGTTCCAAGGCCCCCTAGCCGGAATTTCATGCAAACATAAAACTAGCCACACCACTTACACACCCAATATGAAAATTGCCTTTTTCTTAGCATCAGCTAACTTTAAAACAATCCTTTAATGAAACCATAGTACCACTGATCACAATCTCCCAATTTATCCAGTTGATTCATAATTTCCCATCATTCCTTCATCAGAGTATCTATGGCATCATTGGCAACTAGAACGCTCACCACCTGTCCACACAGAGGCCGTTTCCATAGTTCCTAGCCCATAATACTCGGCAATATAATCACTTATCAAGATGGACTCTTGTTGAAGATCAGCAAGATCAACCAACAGATCCATATAAAAGAGCCATGGACTCATCCGTTGAGGACCAGCAAGGTCAGTCAACCAGATCCATGCCCGGTTTCACAAAACAACTCTTACTCCTTGTTCCAATATCTTCCTCGACGCACGCGTGGGTATCCTAGGCGACCCAGAGCCCGAGCACCGTATGGTCAGCACCCTCTAGGATCCTTCGCAGGTGACCTAGCGCTTCACTCATAGGCCGCTTTCTTGGTCCCTCATCCACCGTACCGGAAGCTCACCATTTTAATCGAACCGAGGCTGGTCAAGACCTCGGTCAACCTTGCTACGCGAGACGTCCTCCATTGACTCTCCGTCAGCAGTTGCAACTTTATCAGTTAGGTCTCCACGACCTTAATCACAAGACGGTCAAAATGCTTCCCTAGCATTCTTGACATAAAACAGCCATTTACAAACAGCATTTACAAACAGTTTACAAATACAGTTTCTATATTAACTCTCATTTTTCCACATTATCCCTCATTAATCCACATTACTTATTCCACATTCCATGTATATGTGTACTCATCCAATCACCTCCTTTTCCATCTCTTCACTTCAGATTCCTTCACATCACATATCATATATTCACATCCATATCCACATCCATACATCCACATCCACATCCACATTCACATCCATACATCCACATCTACATGCTTATCTCCATTTTCACATCCTCATTTATACATCCACATCCCATATCCACATTCATACATACACATCCATATCCACATCCACATTCACATTTACATCTATGCATATACATCTTCATGCATATATCCATTTTCATGTTCATACATCCACACTCCCATCTCCATATCCACACATCCACATACATACATCCATTTTCACATTCCCATTTATATAACCCCATATACCTTCACATCTAATCTTTTACATCACATCCATTCTCGCCCTATCACAACCCATATACATCTTATCCTATCACATACACTTCTTACCTCATCCCCCCATACACATCTTAATTCATCTTATCACATCCTAACTTATTTCATAAGCATCTTATCACCTCTTATCACACCTCTTATCACATCCTATCACTTTCCATACGCATCTTATCAATTCTTATCACATCTCATACACCTCTTATCGCATCTTATCACATTTCATATCTTTTTTTAAAAAAAAAGAGAATTCTTTTATTTGATATAAGATTTCTCTACACATTTATTTATACATAAATTCCATTTAAGGAGACTAACACTTTCGAAATTAAAATCAATCTTTTATGCATCTTCTTATGCATGATTTCAATTTGGTAGGAAATTATACTTTTAGAATAAAAGAATTTCTCTTATGCATCTAAGTTAAGCATAAAATCCATTTATGAGGAAAATCATACTTTTAGTATAAAAAGAATATCTTTTATGCATACCTATATGCATGAAATCCAATATGATAAAAGTAACACTTTTGATATAAAAATTTTTCCTTTATGCATACTTCTATGCATGAAAATTAAAAATGATAAAAGTAACACTTTTGATATAAAAATTTTCCTTTATGCATACTTCTATGCATGAAAATTAAAAATGATAAAAGTAACACTTTTGATATAAAAATTTTCTTTTATGCATACTTTTATGTATGAAATAAAAAATGATAAAAGTAACACTTTTGATATAAAAATTTATCCATTATGCATACTTCTATGCATGAAAATAAAAATGGTAAAAATAACACTTTTGATATAAAAATTTATCCTTTATGCATAATATTAAAATTCAATTTCTCCATGATTATAATGAAATTCTTTCAATTAATCTAGGATGATGATTCCTAGAATATGGTAGGAAGTCCTCTTTTTATGCTTTGAATGAAAATTTTTTTTATGCATAATTTTTATAAAAATTTTGCCATAGCTCCGCTGCTATGACTGATAAATCTCAATTTTTCTAAGGGATAAAGCTTATCATTAAGGAAATAATTAAAATGATTCTCTAATTGGATCCTCAATCCATAATGGATTGAATCATCAATATACATAAACTAAAAGCATAAGAAAAAGCCATTAATTTGGCCTCAAGCATAGCTTAATCTTGGGTTAAGGAAAAGCTTTATGAAAAGCTTGATTTGGATTGAGAATGGGTCATGAGTATGACCATTTCTTGAGTGAGAGAGAGAATTTACATAAGAATCATTAGAATTTAAACATAAATGAAAATTAACTTCAATAGCATTTATTAAATTATGTAACTCTTCACTACTATTCAAACTTCAATAGCATTTAAAAAAAAACCATACCAATTAAACTTCTCAAGCTTGAGAGGGGTTGAGAAGAGAGAAACATTGAGAAATTATAGAAAGATGAATATTCACTAATTACCTTACAACTTGCTTGATTCTTTGTTCACGGTAGAGGCCCCCAACCAATCAATTGGTTAAGTATGTTGATGGAGCCACTAATGGGGATTGAAGAAAGAGGGAAGCTCCAAAAACTAGTGAATTATTAAATGAATTCACAGTTCTTGGCTTAGGTGGAGTAGAGTAACGATGCATAAACACTATATATTTTTCAACAAGGGTGAGGCTTCTATTTATAGGAAAAATTGAGCTCCTAACCAAACAAACTGATTCTAGAATTTTCTAAATCAGTTTGGTCAATATTTGACCATTTTTAGGTCAGTTAAGCTAACTTTTTGGAACTAGACTTGAATGAGGAGAGAGGAGAGATGAAATATCTCAATTTTTATGAGTCTAAAACTCATTCAAGCATGTGAAATATGCACCTCCTTTAAAGAACTCCCCTTCCTTACATATGTCATATTTTTAATATTGCTCATAGTTTTTTACTAATAAACCTTGTACATTTTCAACTCTTCATCTTATGTGAAATATGCACCTCCTTTAAAGAACTCCCCTTTCTTACATATGTCATACTTTTAATATTGCTCATAATTTTTTACTAATAAACCTTGTACATTTTCAACTCTTCATCTTATGTGAAATATGCACCTCCTTTAAAGAACTCCCCTTTCTTACATATGTCATACTTTTAATATTGCTCATAATTTTCTACTAATAAACCTTGTACATTTTCAACTCTTCATCTTATGTGAGTATTTACTCATTTTTGGGTATCTTCTTTTTCAAATTGGATTTATCTCCTCCCTACACATGGATTGATGCTATTGGTCCATAGGAACCTTAATTGGACCATAATCCAAAAATTTCTGAAAATCTAGACCCTTAGACTAAGGTTCTTTATACACATTTCCAATTAATTCCAATTGCACATTGGAAAGTTCTTTTTTGAATTTCTGTTTCAGGGAAACTTATTTTAATAAGATGAGATAATTTTCTATCCAAAAATATTAAAAATCTGAATATTCTCTCTCTAGAATATTTTCTCTCTCTAGGTTAAAACAGTTAGAAACAAGTCTTTTATATTTCTGAAGAGGGATTGATTATAGAAGAAGATACTAGACATCAAAAAGGGTTTGGGGGAGGAATCTTACATTCTACCCCACTTAAAAAACGCGAGATGTCCTCATCTCGCAACTTGTGATAATTTCGCAAGATTCATAAAAAATTTTAATCAAGATTAACCACCAAGATAAGTCTTAAAGAGAGCAAGATTCAAAATACGAACAAGATTTAAACTTTATTCATTCTCGGAACTTATACAGTAAAGATAGAGGAACTCTTTACACTTCCATAAGCCCGTCCATCATAAGGTCACAAAAGCAGTCCTCACAAGCTGCACAAGTATAAGGTAACTCATCTATGGGAATGATTCTGTGGGTTATTGCTGCGCCTATCTCAGTGGTATGAGGTGTTCTAACAAAAGGACCTCTGAGAGGCAAGCCAAAAACGGGGTAAAGGCATATCTTCTCATGAGGAAGAAAACACGCCAGTAAGAAGACCCGCTCAGAAAACCCAGGATGTCTTGATCTCATGACGCAGTAGTATCGGGGACCCAAACCTAAAGCTTCAATAACCATGGCCAAGCGGACATTGTTACGGAAGTGCTGCTGACCCCAGGGTGTTACCCTAGTTATGTCTTGATAGGTCCGCCATTTGGTCTGCGCTACAGAAGTTCCCAAGTGAGGGAAAAGTGAGCGCTCATACTGTTCTATAAAATCCTTCTTCACAGACTCACTTGCGTCTTGAAGGTGAGGAATCATTATGGATAAAACTAATTCTTGTTGCCAAGCCATGAAGGAGATTAGGAAGAAAGGAGATCGATGGGAGTAAGATTACTGTGAGCGACAAGTAAAAGTTACGACTTATATAAAGGAAGGAGCTAGCGTAACTTAGAAGCCAACGGTAGCTTACCACTGAAGTTTTACCGTCTTTCCATGATTTGGGTTTGGCACAATTTTCTATAGAAGGCATTAAGAACTTTGAGATGAGGAGATAAAAGAAGTTCGTAAGCTAAGTCACTTACTTTCTTTGAAGTCAGATAAGGCTCACAATATCTGGGGGATAACTTCTTAAACTCCCCAATAGATAAAGAACTTCTTTTGTGCCGTACTCGAATGAAGACCAAAACCTTGGTATCCAAAACACCGATTTTCACTTCTGAACTCATTGTTCTGAATCCTTAAAACAGCGTGACTCCTGAGAAGTATTCTAGGGAAAGGGTCTTCCTTTTTTTTAAAAACAGAATCTTTCTTTTATTTTTGAGAGGGAATAATTTTAAGATCAAAAAGGGAGATTCTTACTCCTGTATGCCTCGAAGGTTGGGGAGGAATCTTACATTCTACCCCACTTAAAAAAGTGCGAGATGTCCTCATCTCGCCAAGTAGAGGACAACTCTTTTTCTTAAGATCCAATTTATTCTAGGGTTCCTTATATTCTGGTCAACCCAACAGAATACGGGGATAAATATCCCTTATATAGAACTCATCATTAAATAAATTCATTTCAGATCATATCATTCATATCTTTAACACGATAATGGTCCATCAGATCGAAATTTTTTCTTTCTGAACATTCCTCCACGGGAATTTCAGTCAAGCAAGTTTTCAATTTGTCATCCCTTAACTTGATATACCGAGTCAAGTGTTAACAATAGTACTTTGACAGCACAATCCACTAATCTCATAGTGATTTGTTGAAATCATTATCATCATTTATCATTACAGGGACTCGTCCCATTCATCCTCATTGCGGTTTTGCTCAAGTTATTATATTTTAACTAAATTTCAAAAATCATCATTTTTCAATCAGAATCCCAATCAATTCATCAGTTCCCAAACAGAATTAAAAATCATATCAACCACATTCAAATTCATCATCTGGATAGCATTAACGCTTATAATTTCAAGTCTTAGATTTACTCGTATATACTGTCAGTAAAGAGCTGCAGGTATACTCTCGGTATATACGGATAGTCACGGCCCTTGGAATTATAAGGTAAATACCATCATGTCTAGGCCTCAAGCAAGTCAAGGATTCTATATAATTGCGGTACTTCCATCTGAAGACCCAATTACCAAATTACGAATTTCAATTTGAATATCAAATTGTATGAATTATATCACACAATTACAACCTTTTTGTGTTTCTTGATAAATTTGTGACCTATTTGTCTTCTCAATTGATCTTTATTAACCAAATGCTCTGATACCAACTGTGAGATCCCCCTGTTCCCACCGAGCAACGGATTCGGGTACTAGCAGCGGAAGTAGCACTTCTCGCACGGGACAGGGGTCCCACATTTGGGGCCTCGTCCACGGATATCCGGACAAGAGACTAATCCGTCGGTTTTTCCAAAACCGAACCCGGAAAAAACTTCCCTTACCCGGAAAGCACGGGCGATTCCACCAGGATAATTTTTTACTCTAACGTAGTCAAGATCATTACTGATCACGCTGATCCAACTGCACCTATAAAGATACTCGGTCGGATCAAGGAAGAAACTTGCACTTGGATCATTGGGATCAACGCTTTTTTCCCCATCAAGAGGCACAGCCGTTGATTCCTATCCATAGAACAATTACTATCCGGGACTTACTTCATCTATCGTAATAACAGAATTTGAGTCTCGGTTTACGGATCCATCAGTCCAGCCTAACCCCATCCGATCCCATGGGTTAGCCAACCGCCCAACCACTGTAGTGATGGGATCCAATTTGGAATTTGGTTAGGTTTTGTCCCGGGTACCAAGGAAAAGAGTTCCAAGGCCCCCTAGCCGGAATTTCATGCAAACATAAAACTAGCCACACCACTTACACACCCAATATGAAAATTGCCTTTTTCTTAGCATCAGCTAACTTTAAAACAATCCTTTAATGAAACCATAGTACCACTGATCACAATCTCCCAATTTATCCAGTTGATTCATAATTTCCCATCATTCCTTCATCAGAGTATCTATGGCATCATTGGCAACTAGAACGCTCACCACCTGTCCACACAGAGGCCGTTTCCATAGTTCCTAGCCCATAATACTCGGCAATATAATCACTTATCAAGATGGACTCTTGTTGAAGATCAGCAAGATCAACCAACAGATCCATATAAAAGAGCCATGGACTCATCCGTTGAGGACCAGCAAGGTCAGTCAACCAGATCCATGCCCGGTTTCACAAAACAACTCTTACTCCTTGTTCCAATATCTTCCTCGACGCACGCGTGGGTATCCTAGGCGACCCAGAGCCCGAGCACCGTATGGTCAGCACCCTCTAGGATCCTTCGCAGGTGACCTAGCGCTTCACTCATAGGCCGCTTCCTTGGTCCCTCATCCACCGTACCGGAAGCTCACCATTTTAATCGAACCGAGGCTGGTCAAGACCTCGGTCGACCTTGCTACGCGAGACGTCCTCCATTGACTCTCCGTCAGCAGTTGCAACTTTATCAGTTAGGTCTCCACGACCTTAATCACAAGACGGTCAAAATGCTTCCCTAGCATTCTTGACATAAAACAGCCATTTACAAACAGCATTTACAAACAGTTTACAAATACAGTTTCTATATTAACTCTCATTTTTCCACATTATCCCTCATTAATCCACATTACTTATTCCACATTCCATGTATATGTGTACTCATCCAATCACCTCCTTTTCCATCTCTTCACTTCAGATTCCTTCACATCACATATCATATATTCACATCCATATCCACATCCATACATCCACATCCACATCCACATTCACATCCATACATCCACATCTACATGCTTATCTCCATTTTCACATCCTCATTTATACATCCACATCCCATATCCACATTCATACATACACATCCATATCCACATCCACATCCACATTCACATCCATGCATCCACATCTACATGCTTACCTCCATTTTCACATCCTCATTTATACATCCACATCCCATATCCACATTCATACATACACATCCATACATCCACATCTACATCCACATACATACATACATCCACATCCACATTCCACATTCACATCTATACATCCACATCTACATTCACATTCACATACATCCACATCCACATTCCCATACATCCACATCTATACATCCACATTCCACATTCACATCTACATTCACATTCACATACATGCATCCACATCTACATGCTTACCTCCATTTTCACATCCTCATTTATACATCCACATCCCATATCCACATTCATACATACACATCCATACATCCACATCTACATTCACATTTACATCTATGCATATACATCTTCATGCATATATCCATTTTCATGTTCATACATCCACACTCCCATCTCCATATCCACACATCCACATACATACATCCATTTTCACATTCCCATTTATATAACCCCATATACCTTCACATCTAATCTTTTACATCACATCCATTCTCGCCCTATCACAACCCATATACATCTTATCCTATCACATACACTTCTTACCTCATCCCCCCATACACATCTTAATTCATCTTATCACATCCTAACTTATTTCATAAGCATCTTATCACCTCTTATCACACCTCTTATCACATCCTATCACTTTCCATACGCATCTTATCAATTCTTATCACATCTCATACACCTCTTATCGCATCTTATCACATTTCATATCTTTTTTTTAAAAAAAAGAGAATTCTTTTATTTGATATAAGATTTCTCTACACATTTATTTATACATAAATTCCATTTAAGGAGACTAACACTTTCGAAATTAAAATCAATCTTTTATGCATCTTCTTATGCATGATTTCAATTTGGTAGGGAATTATACTTTTAGAATAAAAGAATTTCTCTTATGCATCTAAGTTAAGCATAAAATCCATTTATGAGGAAAATCATACTTTTAGTATAAAAAGAATATCTTTTATGCATACCTATATGCATGAAATCCAATATGATAAAAGTAACACTTTTGATATAAAAATTTTTCCTTTATGCATACTTCTATGCATGAAAATTAAAAATGATAAAAGTAACACTTTTGATATAAAAATTTTCCTTTATGCATACTTCTATGCATGAAAATTAAAAATGATAAAAGTAACACTTTTGATATAAAAATTTTCTTTTATGCATACTTTTATGTATGAAATAAAAAATGATAAAAGTAACACTTTTGATATAAAAATTTATCCATTATGCATACTTCTATGCATGAAAATAAAAATGGTAAAAATAACACTTTTGATATAAAAATTTATCCTTTATGCATAATATTAAAATTCAATTTCTCCATGATTATAATGAAATTCTTTCAATTAATCTAGGATGATGATTCCTAGAATATGGTAGGAAGTCCTCTTTTTATGCTTTGAATGAAAATTTTTTTTATGCATAATTTTTATAAAAATTTTGCCATAGCTCCGCTGCTATGACTGATAAATCTCAATTTTTCTAAGGGATAAAGCTTATCATTAAGGAAATAATTAAAATGATTCTCTAATTGGATCCTCAATCCATAATGGATTGAATCATCAATATACATAAACTAAAAGCATAAGAAAAAGCCATTAATTTGGCCTCAAGCATAGCTTAATCTTGGGTTAAGGAAAAGCTTTATGAAAAGCTTGATTTGGATTGAGAATGGGTCATGAGTATGACCATTTCTTGAGTGAGAGAGAGAATTTACATAAGAATCATTAGAATTTAAACATAAATGAAAATTAACTTCAATAGCATTTATTAAATTATGTAACTCTTCACTACTATTCAAACTTCAATAGCATTTAAAAAAAAACCATACCAATTAAACTTCTCAAGCTTGAGAGGGGTTGAGAAGAGAGAAACATTGAGAAATTATAGAAAGATGAATATTCACTAATTACCTTACAACTTGCTTGATTCTTTGTTCACGGTAGAGGCCCCCAACCAATCAATTGGTTAAGTATGTTGATGGAGCCACTAATGGGGATTGAAGAAAGAGGGAAGCTCCAAAAACTAGTGAATTATTAAATGAATTCACAGTTCTTGGCTTAGGTGGAGTAGAGTAACGATGCATAAACACTATATATTTTTCAACAAGGGTGAGGCTTCTATTTATAGGAAAAATTGAGCTCCTAACCAAACAAACTGATTCTAGAATTTTCTAAATCAGTTTGGTCAATATTTGACCATTTTTAGGTCAGTTAAGCTAACTTTTTGGAACTAGACTTGAATGAGGAGAGAGGAGAGATGAAATATCTCAATTTTTATGAGTCTAAAACTCATTCAAGCATGTGAAATATGCACCTCCTTTAAAGAACTCCCCTTCCTTACATATGTCATATTTTTAATATTGCTCATAGTTTTTTACTAATAAACCTTGTACATTTTCAACTCTTCATCTTATGTGAAATATGCACCTCCTTTAAAGAACTCCCCTTTCTTACATATGTCATACTTTTAATATTGCTCATAATTTTTTACTAATAAACCTTGTACATTTTCAACTCTTCATCTTATGTGAAATATGCACCTCCTTTAAAGAACTCCCCTTCCTTACATATGTCATACTTTTAATATTGCAAATAATTTTTTACTAATAAACCTTGTACATTTTCAACTCTTCATCTTATGTGAGTATTTACTCATTTTTGGGTATCTTCTTTTTTAAATTGGATTTATCTCCTCCCTACACATGGATTGATGCTATTGGTCCATAGGAACCTTAATTGGACCATAATCCAAAAATTTCTGAAAATCTAGACCCTTAGACTAAGGTTCTTTATACACATTTCCAATTAATTCCAATTGCACATTGGAAAGTTCTTTTTTGAATTTCTGTTTCAGGGAAACTTATTTTAATAAGATGAGATAATTTTCTATCCAAAAATATTAAAAATCTGAATATTCTCTCTCTAGAATATTTTCTCTCTCTAGGTTAAAACAGTTAGAAACAAGTCTTTTATATTTCTGAAGAGGGATTGATTATAGAAGAAGATACTAGACATCAAAAAGGGTTTGGGGGAGGAATCTTACAGTAATTATGCATAGGAAAATATTTTGAATTTTCCTTTGATTGCAGAGAAAGGTTGAAATTGACGTATTTGCTGGGAGAGGCGACAACAGCAGAGACCAGCCAAGGTCCATGGACATGATGCTGCGTTGGTGCACTATCTTGGTTGGCTTCCTGTGGATAGAATCACCATCATCCATAGGGACTACACCCCTCAATCTGCCTTCACTCTCTTCTTTTTGAAATCCCTCTCTAAGGTGCTATGTGTAGCCTCTATGGCACATAGCACCAAATGTATAGTTTTGATTAAAAAATAACTTGCCTTCGATGTTTTTGGTTCTGGATTTAGGGGTAAGCTTCTTTCTCATATAGGTATAGCCAAAAGCATAGGCACAGAGGATCCTCAAGAAATAGCCCAATCACTCCTTGGCGACACACTCTCCTCGATAACAAGAGAAAGAAGCTCAATATTGTAAGAAAGCTTTTGTGAAGATGATGTATCACTTCTTATTATGAATACAATACAGTTTTTACAAACTTATTTTCATCAAGTATGTACCATAAATTTCTTTGTAAATGCATCAAAAATGACCCTCGAGGCCTGGGGGAGTAGTACTAGAACAGTGCAAATTTTGAGCCTGCACCGCTGCTATGTAGAGCCTAAATTCGCACTATTCTGGCACATCTTCCCCAGCTCTCTAGGAGCAATTTTGATGCATTGGATGACAAACAATGTATTTTTACACATGATTAAAGATGTTTTCATCTTGTAAACTACTGTTTCTCACAATTAGTGTACTCAATTTCTTTGTAAATGCATTAAAAATGACCCTCGGGGCCTAGGAGAGCAGTGCCAGAATAGTGCAAATTTTAAGCCTGCACTGTCGCTCTGTAGAGCCCAAATTTGCACTGTTTTAGCACAGCTTCCCTAGCCCTCTAGGAGCAATTCTGATGCATTGAATGACAAACAATGTATTTTTACACATGATTAAAGGTGTTTTTATCTTGTAAACTACTGTTCCTCACAATCAGTGTTTTTATACATGATTAAAGGTGTTTTTATCTTGTAAACTACTGTTTCTCACAATCAGTGTACTCAACTTCATTATAAGTACATTAGAAATGATCCTATGGTGGCTGGGGGAGTAGTACCAGAACAGTGCAAATTTTGAGCCTGCACTGCCGTTGCAAATCCCAAATTTGCACTGTTCTGGCACAGCTTCCCCTATCTCCAGGAGCAATTCTGATGCATTGGATGACAAACAATATATTTTTACATATGATAAAAGGTATTTTTATCTTGTAAACTACTATTTCTCATAATCAGTGTACTCAACTTCATTATAAATGCATCAGTGTACTCAACTTCATTATAAATGCATCAGTGTACTCAATTTCATTATAAATGCATGAGAAATGATCTTGAGTGGCTAGAGGAGAAGTGCCAGAACAGTGCGAATTTTTAGCCTACATTGCCCGCTCTGCAGAGGCCAAATTTGCACTGTTCTAGCATAGCTTCCTCAAAACTCCAGGAGCATATCTGATGCCTTGGGTGACAAACTGGCACATGATAGACACTCTATGTTAAACAAACATGATGACACCGAGATATTGTAAGTGAAACTTAAAATTTAAATTATCAGAAGGTTACAAATGAAAGCCAGATAGGCTTGTTACAAAGGGGGGTTTGAAACAAAAGAGTTGCTTCAAAAAGCAGGTTAACATCTAAGATCTCTAGATCGTATCACGCTCGCCTCGACGAATATGCCGAGCTAGTTGCATGTCCTTAGCAAAAATGGTAATCCTCTTTGCATGTATTGCAAGGAGGTTGGTTTCTTCAAAAATCCCAACAAGGTAAGCCTCGATGGCTTCTTGCAATGCTTCAAGGGAAATCCCTTGCACTACACGAAACTCTGTTCTATATCGTTGGAGAATCTTCTTGACTATGCGAGCAAAAGGGGCTATTCTTTTATCAACAACTCAGTGTTCCTCTCTGATAAAACTTGATTTCTTGTAGAGCCCTACGCTCTTGGCGCACCCTTCTCCTTGGATCTCTCTGTGTTGTGTTGGTGCGTTGGCGAGGTTGGGACTTCCTTGGCTTGAAGAGTTTGACCTTTCTGCTTTTGCGTGCACTTGCAATAACCTCCCCTTGATCTCTCTCTTAGTCTGAATCCTCCTCCTCCTGCTGCTATGGTACCTGTGTATCAAGTTCCTCCCGGGTAAGTAGGGGACCCTATTCTGGTAGTAGGGTCTTGCCACACCTGTGGTTGTGCGTAATGTAGGAATGTTTTCACCAACCCAATCGAACTACTCATCGTCGGAGTCTCTGTCTTGATTGCTGGGGTGGCTGTGTCATGGGGTCTCCTTCACGCACTTGCTCCCACTAGAAGGGCCTGCATGTGTGCATTGGTGTTGCTATGGGAGGAGGGCTGGACTCTGGTGATCCCGTTGGGCATGTCCTAGAATCCCCGAGGTCACTCTCTTTCATGGTGTCACCAGTATGTGGTCATTGGGTGCCTTGCACTGTGTTTTGTGAAGGCAAGGTAACATGTGCAGTGTTCTTGGTGCGTGCCATATCCATTTACGACTATGCCTACTGTGCTAACGAGGTGATGTGCTGGTGTCTTACGTGGGTGCCTACGTAGATCTTGAGCTCAAGCTCTCTTAAAAAGTGAAATGAAAATGAAGTGAGTGAAGGAACTATTAATAGTTTTTTTAAAGGACAAAAAAAAAACTAACTAAACTTATTTTCTTAGCCTTATTACATCTAGATTTGTGCTAGTGCATGCATAACCCAATGCCTCCCTTGTCTCTTCATTCGTGCACGCCAATCACCATGCCTATGGGGAGCATTGGTTTGCAACCATTCAAGTCGAGCATGACTTTTTGAAGCCTTGCATGCCTCTTGCACAAGCTTTGATTGTTGAGCCCACTTCCTAACCAATACCCTTCTAAAGGTTGTGTGATAAAACCAATTGAACATCTCTTGTAGATAGTTTGTACGTGTTTTTCTTGCACAAGATCCACCTCCATGTCTTGTATTTTTTAAATAAACCCCTCTTGCGTTTTAATGTGATTTCTCCATCCCTAGGGTACTCCACATGTCGAGCGATCCATACTTGTTCATGAAATACGCACCATGCGCATAAACTATGTGCTGTACACATGACAATAGAATTTAATTAAAAAAAATCCAAGTTAAAACACCAGTTTATTTTTTTATTGTACAACTTACCATATAGTGTGTTACTTTACTCGTGAATTCTACGATATGTTGTTGGAATTATGCTGGTTCTTGGAAAGTTGTGCTACTTTAATTCATAATGCGAACCATGTTATTGAAATTTATCCAAAGCTATTTGCGCATATTTACAAGAGCTGGCATTGGACAATATACATTTGTGGTGATTACACATAGGTCTCTCTAGAGTCCCCAAGTCTTCTTTGAATTCTCTATGTTTGCTGGCTTCTCCAAAAATCTCCTTGCCTTTGCTCCAGTCATGGTGGAGACCTTTTAAGCAACCTTGTATGATATACCAGAGGCCTACTTATTCACTTCAATTTTCACGTTTCCGCCATGGCAGCCCAGAGAATTCAAAAGATGCTCTAATTTACCAAGGGCTATAACTTTCCTCTCTTGTGTAGGCATTGTGAATGCATAATCGATATGGCACTTAAGCAATCGATCGAAGATTCTCATGAATGAGTAAAGTGTGCAAAAGTGAATATTCTTTAGTGAAAAATTAATGATGGGACTCCAATTTGCATTCATGTTTGGTTCTCCTAGCATATCAAGAGACATGACACCTTCCACCCATCTTGCATTTGGTTGTTTCTCATCTTCATCGTGTCAGTTGACTTGGTTGGATATACTACATCTTCCTGTTGCTTCTTCTCTTTCTTGGGACCTTTCGAGGCATCCTTCCTAATAGAATCAACCTTCTGCTGCATACCTTTTCCATTTGTCTTTTTCTGCCTAGGAATATCAATATGAGCATTGCAGTATGGACAAGGCCATCTTGATGTCGCGCCTTGAGCACAACCCATCATGCATTTAGTTGTCTTCAAATCTCCCCAAAGATGCCAATCCACCTTGAACTTTCCTATGTTTTCTACATCTAAAAGTTGACCATCAATTTGCTTTTTAATTACATCTGTTATCTAGGGAGTCCTTTCAAACATCCATGTCAATACCTCATGTGTCTCCTTCGGTACCTCGAATGCACGAAGCCACCAGACCTCTTTCTCAGATTGCACACTAAAACTTGGTTTGGTAGTCTTTTCCCATGCACATATCATGGCCTCATTCATGAGCATAATGCTTATACGTTCCAGCTTCTGACCTTTCACAATTTGGCACTCATCTACCTTGACCACAATTGAAAGTGTGCTCCCCAAAACTGCAAATAAACGGTAATTTACAATATTCAAAACAAAATAATCGTCTTCATTTTATACTGAAAAACATGAATAGTAGCAATTGCAAGTTCTCACCTTCTGGTGAAAGACCATAGAACTTCACCATAGCTTGTTGTAGTCTCTCAATATGAACAAAGATGTTCTTGTAAACATTATAGTGAAATTCTGTACTTGTTGTCTTTTGCTTTTCTTTCTGCTCGACCCTATGTCTAATGTTAATGTGCCCTCAATGTGATAAAACTATCCTATAGCTCACTGCACATTATCATTTATTGATACGCTTGACATTGTGAATCACCTTGAGTGTAGGAAATAAAGTGCCAGTGATCCCTTGTCTTAGAAATGCATCTTTTACAACCTGACGGATTGATTGGTACCCTTTCATGCTGATTCCAGCCACATCACAAGCCTGTTGAATTGATGGAGGTGGTAATCTCGCTCACCACATTGTTGACAACAGCTTGGTGTATTTTAGGAAAATGAGGGTCAATAATAATTGAGAGAATATCCTTGGCATTCAGAATGGCTTTGACTAAATCCTTCCATTCCTCTTCGTTAGAACCACACACCTCTTGTAGTAGAAAATTCGTGCCAGAACACAAATTATGACTATTTTGTTTGAATCACTGAGTGCATAATGAAAGTTTATGTTACTTACTTTGTTGTATGAATCCTGTTCTTCTGTGCTCCACCTTTAAATGCAAGAGATTCTATACCAACCAATGTCTTTTTACATTCACGAGCACCATTTAGCATTGCTTTGAGTCGTTTGATAAGTTCCTCTAACCTTTGAATCTTTGCATCCTTCTCCACATTCTCTGCAAGGATCTCTTTTATTTTATCTCATGATGTTTTAAGTCCTTCTTGACATTGTAAAAGGGTGAATTGTGATAGAGAATATGGGTTTGCCAAGCTCCACTTGTAGTCAATCTTCTGCAGTATCCTAACAAGCCAAGCTCTCCTTCACCAACAAATTGCATAAAAGATGATAAATCGTAGAAAGGAGGGTTTTCTCTTAATGGAGGGTCAATTGAATAGAGACGCCCACCATTAACCCAAAGATCTACATTTTTCTCCTTAGCTATCCTATGAGCTTGGACAGATTGTGCATCAGTAGGATGGGTTTTTTTAGAGCTGCCATACTCTTTAGGAATACAAATGTGTAAATCAACCTTCCGTTTTCTAGCTTCACAAGGGGCTACACACACAGCTTGCAAAGGCTCCACAGCTAAGCAGAGGAAGAAGCTAAATCAGAGAGATCCTCAGAGAGAGAGAGAGAGAGAGAGTGAGAGAGAGAGACTGTTAAAACTTTGATGTTGGAGGTTTGTTGTTGGAGGTTTAACACAAATCCGTTTTTCTGAGTAGAAAATGATATTTTTGATATACAAATATACTAACATGGAGGTTTTCATAAATAAATATACTAACATGGAGGTTTTCATCAATAAATTGTATTTATGAGAAAAAATTTAAAAAAATTCGGGGTCCCCACAATTTCGGGATCTCATGGATGTAGTGGTTCATGACAATTAGTTATGTTTATGGGATTGTGGGGACCTGACAGTTAGTTATGGATGTATTGGCTCCTGACAGGCTTCTGATGTGACCCTTGAATTACAAGCTTTTTGGAGAGAAAAAAATATTTTCATCATACATATTGGCTGGGTGGTGTTTTTTCCACCTCAAAATGTAAAAAATGGAAAATTAAAATTTTTCACTTTTTGGGGCCCACCTAAACATGAGAATGGTTTGCTGATCTGGAAGGGAGATATGGTGGGAGTTAATGAGGAAAGAGATTTCAAACTGACAAGAAAGATTCAATTTGTAGAGAGTGAAGATAAAAAATTCAAAAAGTAAGAGAGAAAGTATGAGAAAAGTCAAAAAGTAAGACAGAGAGTATGCGAATATTCCCTTTAAAAAGTGAAACTAGGGGGTTATGGCTGATGTGGCAAGGCAAAAAAAATAGGGGTCATCATAGCCTTTGTCTCCCTTAAGCCCAGCTTTTTAAGCTCTAATCCCTTAAAATTAGGAATCCTTAAAGGAGGCCCTTTTGGGTCCAAAAAATTCCTAATGTGGTAGAACTCGTTGAACGGAGCCACCGCTAGACCCATTGGTCTATTGAAGGATTTAAAAATAAAGATCCTTGGAACCACCTTCTACCACACCTTTGTGGTGATGAACTTTGGCCGTTAGCCAGTTTTATATGACTGCATCCTTGGGCGACCATTCATGAGGGAAATTAAAATGATCCACGATAGCTGGGATACCGACCACATCTACATTCAAAGGAAAGATTAGATAGTTAAGATCAACCTACACACGTGGAAGGTACATCCCATGAGTGGTAGACCCTTCGTAGAGGACTCAATAAAACAACTACCAGATCCATTGCAGTCCACCCGTGTCAAATGTGACATAAAACAATAGATGATGAAAAGGATAATGAGTGAGGAATGTGCACCTCTTCTCGAGAGCTACAAGACTTAGAGAATTGGATGCATATCCTTGCTACCTTGGACATACTTGCAAGATGCACGAGAACCAGGTTTGCGAGAGCTGATGGGTAGGAGATCACATCTCTCTACATGCTTAGTACTGCATACCTGCCTGACATCACTACTCATGTACTTGAACAAGCCGATAAAGCGGAAGAACCCTCATGGGGAACATGCTCACACAGAACTCCTAGCCTGATGGATTCCCTAGGCAAGAACGCTATGTTTTCCCTATCGATTCAAACACCCGCAGGCTAAAATATGTAGGTTCAACTAAATATGGCAAAAGGAGTTCATAAATAACTCTCTCCTGGTCCACACAACCACCCCCAAGCCAATGGAACCCATTGACCCAAAACACGAAAAGCTTTGCCACTCTTCATGCAAAGCACGCAATAAGAAGTTAGTGGCGCTGGTGGAAAAAGAAGCCAAAAATTTGATAAAAGAAGAAAGCACTAAGGTAGAAGAGACCAAAAAAGTTCCAAACACTTCAAAACCTTCCACATGGCGATAGATTTATGCAATATGACTCGGCTCAAAGGTCCCACACAAACGAACAACCAAGAACCTCATATGATGGTCCGGCCAAGGTGAAGGAAATTAACCTAGCAAGACCAAGCGAAGACTCGAGACTAGTGTACATTGGGGATGACCTCTCTACCAAGGAAGAGACCAAGCTCATCGCTCTAGTCACAGAATTCCAGGATTGTTTTTCCTAGAAGTACATGGATATGAAGGGTGTACCTCCCAAAGTAGTCAAACACACCATTCCATTGATGGAGCAAGACCGGTCAAGCAAAGGGCTTATCCTATGAATCAGAAGTATTCCAAGATGGTCTAGGAAGAAATCGATAGGCTCATTGACACCGGATTCATCTACAAAATAGAGCACACAGAGTGGGTATCACCAATAGTGATAGTGCCCAAAAAGATTGGGAAGGTAAGAGTGTGCATAGACCTCAAAAAGGTCAATGCCACCACCACCACTATCCCTTACCCTTCATAGAGCATGTGCTCGAATGAGTCTCAGGAAAGGAAGCCTATAGCTTCCTTGATGGATCACTATCCCTTACCCTTCGTGGACCTCAAAAAGGTCAATGCCACCACCATACGGGAGCACTCTACCTTACCCTCCCTTCATAGAGCATGTGCTTGAGCAAGTTGCAAGAAAGGAAGCCTGCAACTTCCTTGATGGATTCTCCAGCTACAACCAGGTGTTGATCAACCCCAAGGATCAACACAAAACAACCTTTGCTATAGAATAGGGAACTTATGCATACCACATCATGCCTTTTGGGTTGACCAAGACCCTTGGTACCTTCTAGCTTCTAATGTGCATGGCCTTCAAGGAATATCTTTGAAAATTCCGTGAGGTCTTTATGGATGACCTCTGTGTCAACTCCACATGAAAGGCACACCTTGACTGTTTACGTGAGGTGCTAGAAAGGTGTAAGCTATACTGCATTTCATTGAACCCACTCAAATGCCAATTTTAGGTTAGGCATGGTGCTAGAAAGGTGTAAGCTATACCGCATTTCATTGAACTCACTCAAATGCCAATTTTAGGTTAGGCATGGAGTTATCCTAGGATACATTGTCTCCCAACAGGGAATCTCCACTGACAATAGCAAAGTGCATCTCATCCTTGAGCTCTCATCCTTGAGCTCTCCCCAGCAACCACCACTAATTTTAAGGGAGTCCAGTGTTTCATGGGACATGTTGGCTAATATTTGCATTTCATTTTCATGTATGTCGATATAGCTCGACCCCTTTACGGACTCTTGATCCTCTTTGAGTGGACAGAGGAATGCCAACAGGCTTATACCACCCTCGAGAGAGCTTTGGAAAGTGCCCCTATTCTAAGGTCCCCCAACTGGGACATTATCTTTCATGTCACATCGATGCCTCCGCCTTTGCTGTTGGTTGTGTGCTGGCGCAACCTGATGAACACAAGATGGATTTCCCCATTAGCCACTGCCAACTAAATGAGGCCAAAAGAAATTATACCACAACTCAGAGGGAAGGGTTGGCCATGGTTTTCATCGTTAATTAAGAAGTCTCACCATTATCTCGGCGACCAAGTTTATCTTCCACGTGGACCATCAAGCTCTTCTATATCTGGTAAACAAGCCCTCTACAACAGGAAGAATCACCAGATGGTTGTTGATCTTGCTTGAGTTCGACTTCACTATCACAGTGCAGAAGGGCTCACAACATGTCTTGGCAGACCACATGTCAAGAATCCCCAATGGCAAGCCACTGTGATGGAAGTTGATGATGATTTACTAGATGCCACCCTATTCCAATTATTTTTAATTATTGAATGGGGTGAGGAGATAGCACACTTTCTAGCCAACGTCTTACAAGTAGACCCCTCCTCAACAAGGACTATGCCAAACACGTCATTAAATAGGCGACCTCCTATTGAATGGGGTGAATGGGGTGAGGAGATAGCACACTTTCTAGCCAATGTCTTACAAGTAGACCCCTCCTCAACAAGGACTATGCACGACACATCATTAAATAGGTGACCTCCTATTGTAGGCCAACTCTACAGGCAAGGGAAAGACAAGATTATCAAATGGTTTGTCAGTGAAGACAAATATGTCTTCCTTCTAACACAGGCTCACTTTGCCTGTGCTAGGGGGTACTTCGCGCATATATCACTGCATGCAAAGTCCTCACAGTCAGGTTATGATGGCCTACCTTAATGGTTGATGCAATGGAATATGTCAAGCGGTGTGATGAATGCCAATGATTGGTGATTCCCCATTTTAAGGACAGGATGCCTTGAACCCTGTTGTGTCCTTGCAACCATTTGAAAAGTGGGACATTGATTTCATTGGGCCCATTAGTCCCACGGCTAGGTACACTCAAGTCCGATATATTATTGCTGCCATGGATTATTGCACAAAATGGGTTGAAGCTCAAGCTACCCGTAAAGCTTATGCATGCTCTACCACAAAATTCTTGTATGATTCAATCATCACATGCTTCGAATGCCCCCTTGAGATCGTGAGCGACAATGGAACACACTTTATTAATGAGGTAATCCAATTTCTCTTACAAGAATTCCTTCCCACTCATAGAAAATCTTCCCCATATTACCCCCAAGCTAATGGCCAAGCTAATGGCCAAGCAGAGGGGCCAGTCGCCAACGATTGGGAACAAAAGTTACTGGCAACACTCTGGGCCTATCGAACTTTCTACAAGGCTACTACCAATGCGACACACTTCAATTTAACCTATGGTAAATAAAGCGGTTATGCTAATGGAGTTCTTGGTCCCAAGTTTATGATAGCTATACAAGAAAAACTCACGGGGAATGTCTTAGGTTGTCACCTATTTAAGCTTGAAAAGCTTGACGAAAACGCCTCTTAGCTCTATATAGCATGATTGTAGAAAAGCTAAGGCGTAAACAATGGTTCGATGACCAGCTGAAGGACAAGAAAATGAATGAGGGTGACATGGTCCTCCTCTTTAGGACAAAAACACGTAAAAAGAAACTCAAGCTCAAGGGCTTAGGACCTTTCCTAGGTCACTCAGATAACCCCGCAAGGCGTTGTGTGCATGGAGACACTTGATGGTGTCAAAATGGTAGGATATTTCAATGGTAGCCAAGCACCAACTCCCTACTCTTATTACTCCGCAGTTACCAACCTTTCAATGGAAACCCAAAGTGGCCTCTGACACACGAATACTGCATAGGCGAAAGGAAAGCAAAAGCTTCACGCGACAACCCCTTGTCCCCCAACCACAACCCATGGTCCATACCAATGATATACCCTCGATGTTAGACCCATCATTATTAGGCTACCTTGGAGTACTCCCAAGCAGCCCCTAACCTCTCCATTCTTAGATACTCCCTCATTACCAACCTCTGAACGCCCCACCTTGCCATAACTTGATTGGAACTATCTCCTCCATTTGGCGAATTGGGCATGGAGTCAGTACAAATCCCACAATGGGGTGCTCGCAACATAGCCCACGGGTACAAAAACTATTTGCAAGGTGCCCTAAAAAAAATTTCCTATTTGCCACGATCGTACCAAACAAAGCCACACCCGTACCATTCTCCTTAGACTTTGCCCACGGCCGTACCAACCTCAACTTCAAATGCCACAGTCATACCATTCTCACTCACTTTTTCCACGACCATACCATTCTACTTCAGTGTTGCCACCATGGCCATTCCAACCTCAGCTCCAAATGCCACGACCGTACCAACCTCAACCTGAAATGCCACGGCTGTCCCAAACAGATGGCACGCTCGTACCAAACGAAGCCACGCCTGTTTTCCAACCTCAGATCCAAATGTTATGCTCATACCATTCACAAGTGTATGCCTATTTCTTGGAAACGCCATGCCCGTACCATCTGCTTGCAACGGCCATGTCCTTCTGATATGAAAACTATAAATATGGGCCCACCCCTCTCATTTTCTCACTTTCTACTTTCATCCTACCCGAACTCTTACCGAATTTTTTCTCAAGCTTTCCCTTTCTATTCATCATCCATCACCTATGGCCAAAACTTCTGACTCCTCCCTAGAGATTCACAAGCACCCCACCCTCAGGAAGAAGCACCTAGCAGGGGGACGCTTTGAGGAGTACCCAATTGTCACATTTGGGGGAGCAACTTATGAAGCAAGTCAGCGGTCACAAAGTCTACTCCCTTATGAATAATAATCATAAGGTTGAGCATAAGATTTTGTATTATACTGAACCCTGCTAACAAAGCTATTTTTGCTGATCCAGATGTTGTAGCTTGCCTAGAGCAGTTGGGGCTCGGTGGGCTGCCAACTATAGAGGCTTGGGGACCCGACCTATAAAACTGCCTGTACTTTACAAAGGCATACGATGCCAACCAGTCCATACATCAAGTGCTCGATATTGATGGATAGGTGCACACAATCCATCTCAGTGTTGTCCTGGTCCGAGAAGCTCTCCACCTCTCCAGAATGGAACAACCCTATGTGTGGCTCACCAACGCCCCCACAATTGACTCACGGCACTTTCAAGGGAAGCACCACCAAGGATGGAGTGGAGTGGGGAAATATGACTCAGGAGGAGCTCGTGATGCCAGCCAAGGCACTCTCATTTCAACTGACAACACGGTGGCCTGACTGATTTAGCAAGTGCAATATATTGACCCCACACTGGCCAGAGTCCACCAAAGAGTGCCCGTCAATTGGGCCAAATATTTGCATAAGAAGCTACACGCAATATGTGCTAACCCCCAAGGAAATCTCACAGTTCCCACCCTGCTCACAAAAGTCCTCCACCACGTCGGTGGATGGGAGGAGCTCCCTAGGGCAATGTAGGCTCATAGGGCCAGATGAGGTACCTATGTCTCTATCTCCTCCCCAATCCTCTCCCACCTCTTTGCTCCTGAAATGCCATCACCCAGACCCCAAAGGGACAGAGCACCTTCCCCCAATCGAGCTAGGGTCCCACTCCAGAAGAACTGGAAGCTGTTAAAGCCCACAACGTAATGCCACTGAGGAGGAGGCACAACAACAGGCATTTTTGGATCAAAACCTCTTTGAAATCGCACCACCCTCCGCACGATCTTCACCATACCCTCCTCATCACTCCAAAGCAGGTCCCTCCTCTCCTCCCTCGTCCCACATAAATACTGTGGAAACCCTCCACTGGGCATGCACGGGCAATTTCAAATCCCAGGAAGCATATGCCAAGAGGAGGGGGCACAACAACAGGCATTTTTGTATCAAAACCTATTTGAAATTGCACCACCCCGCAGGATCTTCACCATACCCTCCTCATCACTCCAAAGCAGGTCCCTCCTCTCCTCCCTCGTCCCACATAAATACTGTGGAAACCCTCCACTGGGCATGCACGGGTAGTTTCAAATCCCGGGAAGCATATGCCAAGAGTGTCTGCACATCACACGAGGAAGTACCAGACTTTGCCCAGGGCTTCTCTCACATGGCCCAAGAACTCATCACGCAGATAACAGACTGCATCTATCGCGAGCAAGAGATTTCTACACTGGTGTAGCAACAAATGTTGCTTGCCAAAGGCTCAGGAGGGAAGAATGCAAAGGACCTCTATAGATCCACCCTCAACAACATTCATCTCCAATAGGTCCTTGATGAAAAGGAGTATCTATTGGCCAATGCCCTCTCCTCCATTTCAGAACTCCGGCACTAGCTCCAAGTAGCACAAGAGGCAGCACAGCGGGCCAACCACGACCTCGCTCTCACCCAAGCCGCAGCCCATGACTTCCAGTAAAGAGCCACAACCGCAAAAGAGGCCCTCAGAACCACTCTTGACTTCTAGCGCTACTGCAAGATTACATAGGAGACACTCCACCACACAAAGAAGCGTAGCTGGAAGCCGCGGAGGCAAGAGCCACACACCCACCACTCACACCCTCTGCCCCTACTTCTAGCTCAATTGAGAGGAAGGTCGACACACTCATGGACACTCATGGACAAACCTCTTTCCCGCACCTCCTATGCCTACATCCTCACCAAGCTCCTACTCCATAGCATCACCCTCCTGGCTCTCTTCTTCTTCTAGGGCCAAATTTCCTTCACCCACCCCCACATCTTCTTTGAGTTTCGTACCCATCCTCTCCAAGAGAACTTCATTAGTTGGTCCCACCTCCTACGCTTTAGGCAACCCACGGACCAGAACGATGCAATCGACCTCTCAGTCTTGGATGGGCTCTGTCCTTACCCCTACCCATCCCAACGGACAGCCAAAGCCCTCTGCTACCTCCACCGCAAAGGCTAGGAGATTGTCCATGCGACATATCGATCCCTCTAGCGCGACGAGATGAGCTCTCGCAATACTCCACCGCAAAGGCTAGGAGATTGTCCATGCGACATATCGATCCCTCTAGCGCGACGAGATGAGCTCTCAGCAGGCCTCCTCATACTTTATCACAGATGTCATCTACAAATGGAGGTCATGCAAGCCACGGGCATCATGCAATTTGATGACTCGCATGTGGCATTTCCCATGGAGTTCACCCCCAAAGAAGCTACGGAGCCAAAGTCTTCTTCCATGCCCACGACCCCAAATACTCTGATGAGGAAGACAACGACAACGACACCGACGATGAAGGCGATGGAGCCCCATGAGCCCAACCCCCTCAACTACCACCACCCTCATCTCCCCCTCATCAGCCTCCTCCCCCCAGCTCCTCTCACCCAAGCACTAGCACATCCCCACCCCCACCCCCACCCCCACCTGGCACCACAACACTCCCACTCTTCCCCTCACAGTCCTCTACACCCATCCATTTCCCCTCTACACCCATCCATTTCCCCACTCCACCTCCCTCACCAACTCCCCCCTCACCTCCAACCTTAACACTTAACTTAGGCCTGCCCAACGTCCTCACTGAATTACCCTCAACATCGCCCAGGCCTCCCCTAGTCCTTAAAGCAAGCCTCGCCACCATTTCCTTGACATCACCCACCCCTCCACAACCTCGTCACCACTGCCACCCAAAATCCCCTCCCCCTCACCCTTGGAAGAAGGAGAGATCCCCCCACCGCCACCACGAGAGGAGGAGGAAGTCAACCCTTCACTCAACCCCCACCGCCACCACGAGAGGAGGAGGAAGTCAATCCTTCGGTCAACCCCCTTAATTGGTGTGATCTGCTCGATCACACAAAGTTCAAGCATGCGATTCGAATCTTGCTCGGTCGACAACTCAGGCAGAGCCGCTCACTAAAGTTATGGATTGCATGGACATCCACGTCCTGCATCGCTACATCGATGCCAAGCATCGCAGCTCGTAGCATGAGCACCCCCTTGACAACATGGCGGCTACCATCGGCCATCCGCCACTACTCGTCCCATCACGTTTGATCTCATGGACAAGTAGCCAACCTAGCGATGATATTTCTTGCTGAAGCCTTACATTTGGGAATAATACTGCAAGGTGTCACGACACCTCAGGATCAACCCCGAATACCTGTTAATCTACCGCACGACGCAGATGGGCTTGGAATCTTTTCCATGAGGAACAGACAAAGAACCCGAAACTTCTCTTCAATTTTCCATGGTTCGCTCCTCCGACACCCTAGAATTCGTGCACTGAAGCCAGCATGTTAAAGCATCTCCATGAGTTCATTGGCGCGACAGATATGATCAGGCGCCATATCTTGCGGTGGTCGCCACCATCAGATTCTTCAATCTGATCATCATGCTGCTGGAGATGTTCCAAGATTGGAACCATTATCATGAAGGCACTCAAGGCTTGGCCTTTAACATCAATAAAGGGCAAACAGTGAAGCAGATATTTAGCTACTACAAGCGAGTCTAGTGGATGCCTGCCTGGCGCCTCCAAACATTCGAAGACATGATGGAGATAACTTTCTAGATGAGCTACCGTGTCTTCCATCGAGCCACCCCGTATCCTACCTCGTGACGCGACATTGTCTGGACCTACTTGATCTACTACCCATGCCAGCTCCTAGGACGGACCTCAATTAGGGAGGAGGGTGTTTTAACCACTTTGGTTAACATCATTTTTCAAGCGTGGTCGTGCTTCTTGTTGTTGAAATTTGAGCATAATGATGAGCTATGGTGGATCATACACTAGAATCAACATCATTAATAAAGTGATTAATAAATAATTAAGATGTAATTAGTGAATAATTAGCAAATAGATTAATGTAGGCATGGATACTCAAAAATCAGCAAATTCTCATTAGGGCTATGCCTCAATTTATAGAGTTTACATCAAGCATCAAATCCCATTGATTTCTCCATGATTCACTCCCAGAATATCTCCACCTTTTGCCTGATTCTCTCCACCTCTTCTCTTTTCCCTGATTATCTCCCAGAATAACTCCACACTCCTAAATTCTCTCATGCTACCCTTTATTCTCTCCTAGCAGATTCTTCTCACCTTTTCACAGGTTCTTTCACAATTACATCTCCTCTTTTACAGCCTCTATCCAAGAGCTTGTTCCCACACACACCCTATTCACTTGTATTTTCAACACATCCCCTCAAGTGAATACTCCTAGTACACCTAGACCCTATACCAAGTTTGCCTCCCCTTACTTGGTAGTCCGCGACCAGTGTCTACTCCGCCCCTCAAGTTATCTCAGCACACCTGGACCCTGTATCAAGTTTCTTTCTTACTTGACAGTCCGCAACCAGTGCCTCAAGTGCCTAAACTCCATAGTCCTTGACACTCTCTCTCTCAATGTGTCCAAGGCTACTATAAGTGCCCGCGACCTTGACTAAAGTGCTCACACATACATCTACCACGTGGCTTACATCATCGGTGGCTCAGAGGTGGTTTTACTTTATTGGGGCAGGTTACATTGGGTTGTGGGGTCTCTCTCTCTTTCTCTCTCAGAGATTTTCACATGGCTCCTCACTCTTTGGAGCCTCACATCTTCTCTTTTCTTCAGTCTTCTTGTCGTGGCAGCATCTCTCCACGCGTCCGTCTCTTCTTTCAGTCTTCTTGGGGCAGCTTCTCTTCTCGTGGTGGCAGCTTCTCTTCTCGTGTCCATGTCTTCCTTTAGATCTTCTTCTTGGTGTGGATCCTCTTCTTGGAAAGAGATATTCTTCTTCTTTCATGGCTGGGGCTATGAGCTTGTCCGTCAGGTCTTTTTGCTCCATGTGAGCAACATGTTTCAATGTTTTACTGACAGTTCCTTTGGGCTTTTTATGTTTATTTTGTATCATTATGCAATGCAAACCCAAATTTATGCGGGAGGTCTTACCTCTTGCCTTATTCTGGACAAGGGCAGTGTCTGTTCCCATTTTTACACTGATGCAATGTGCTCAATACATAATGCGTATAGCATTCATTCTCATGCACATTCCAAATGCAACTCTGGCTGTGAATAATCTTGAATTTGAGTGAGATTTACAGGCATTAACCAAGGGTTAAATGCAAAATGATGATTTTCATAATTTTATCAGCACAATTTTACCAGAAATTACATTAAATTAAGGGTAACCAATTTGTACGAGATGGTTGGAGTATCAAACCAACTCCGATTTGTAATCTGAAGCTATAGGGATCTGTATCAGATACCTAATGGTTAATTTGAACCCTCAATTGTACCAAAATACAGTGATTAGCACTTATTAGCAAATTAATGCTCTGTTTTGTGTGCAAAAAACAGAGTATGCGGGGAGTCCAGATCTGGTGCCTTCCACTTCAAATGAGCTCAAATGCTTTCAAAGGCATCAATAACAATGAGTCTAGTAGAGGATTAAGCCAAGAAACACAAGATTTGACCAAATAATGCCGTTTTACCAAAGTCACCTGCAGATTTGATGAAGAGCTTGGATCTCACTGTAGACTTGATGAAACTCAATTCTGTCTTCACTAGATTGTAGAGCATGCTTGATTACCCCTTGGGCTAAGAGGAATTAGAAGGATTTGATTTGATGAAGCAACAATGGCAAAAATTCCTCAGAAAAACGGTGCCCTTCAATCTGCGAAAATCGGCGCATATACGTGGCGGTTTGTAGCGTTTTTTTGATGAGATTGTAGCCAAAGGAGTTGGCTACCATGTGCTAGAAGCTTGTGCCCTAATTCTATGTGTGCAAGGTGCTAGAGATCCTCCACTGGCTGGGGGTGAAGGGGGAAGTAGAAAACTCACTAAAAATTTGATTTTTTGCTAATTATCTTACTAATCCTCATTAATTAACTAATGGGCTCATAAACCTAATTGATTCTAGGCACGGCTCTGATACCATGTTGAAATTTGAGCATAATGATGAGCTATGGTGGATCATACACTAGAATCAATATCATTAACAAAGTGATTAGTAAATGATTAAGATATAATTAGTGAATAATTAGCAAATAGATTAATGTAGGCATGGATACTCAAAAACCAGCAAATTCTCATTAGGGCTATGCCTCAATTTATAGAGTTTACATCAAGCATCAAATCCCATTGATTTCTCCATGATTCACTCCCAGAATATCTCCACCTTTTGCCTGATTCTCTCCACCTCTTCTCTTTTCCCTGATTATCTCCCAGAATAACTCCACACTCCTAAATTCTCTCCACCTCTTCTCTTTTCCCTGATTCTCTCCACCTCTTCTCTTTTCCCTGATTATCTCCCAGAATAACTCCACATTCCTAAATTCTCTCATGCTACCTTTTATTCTCTCCCAGTAGATTCTTCTCACCTTTTCACAGGTTCTTTCACAGTTACATCTCCTCTTTTACAGCCTCTATCCAAGAGCTTGTTCCCACACACACCCTATTCACTTGTATTTTCAACACTTGTAACTTATCTTTTTGTAACCACACAGAGGTGATTGATAAAAAAGATATGGGATGACTGGCTTATGTAACGCTGGTCGTAGGAATGAGATGTACATAGAGCTAGAAAGTTAGTTTGGGCCCCCAATTGTAAACGGTCGGTCGGTCATTGTAAAAAGTGAGCTCATGTATATAAGAGTTAGTTTGGGCCCCCAATTGTAAACGGTCGGCTGGTCATTGTAAAAAGTGAGCTCATGTATATAAGACATTTTATGGAATATAAAAAGGGACAATCCCATTTATCTCAATTGAGTTTTGCCCTTTCCCTCTCTCACTCTTTTGAGCTTGTGGTTGCTTGCTTGTGTTGTAGATGCTTGTATGCTTGATTGTTGTGTGCGCATGTTGGGGATGGTGTTAATCTAGTTTCTCTTCTCCTCTCCCTTCTCTTGTTTCTCTACCGAGATCCCTCTTACATGCATGTTGTACGGAGTGAAGGTAGAGCTTTCCATAGCTCCCTCATTCCTTGCTCTTTACCTAGCTTGTGAATCTCCACTTGGGGTGACACAAGTGGTGGTGAAGTGAGCTCGTGACGGCCTCACATAAAGAAGTTAACCCATCCTCCTTAAGGTTGGCTAAGTGCTAATTTCGGAATCTACCTTTGCATGGTTGTTTCTCTTCTTCTCTTCCTTTCTTGTGTGTAAGGTTGTTTGTTTAGCTTCCCTTGCATGGTTGTTTCTCTTCTTCTCTCCCTTTCTTGAGTGCAAGGTTGTTTGTTTAGTTTAACACAGCTTCTATTGGGTTTGCTATTTTTGCGAGATCGGGGAATGATTTTTGTTTTACGGATTGTTGGTTCACTGACCGCAAAAGGAGATCCCAAACTACTTCTTGGAGACCTTGTTTCCCACTCAAAGAGCCCACAAGCACGAACGAAGAAAGCCCAAGCCCTGGATATGAGTAGCGGCTTTGTGAGATGAACTTGAAGCAGAGTATGAGGACCCGGGGGGTCGTATTGTCTAAGCTATATCGATGAATGTTTCCACAAATGGACCCGTGATTATGTGAACAGCTGGTATGTCCCATGCGCGCGCGGTTGGGGAAAATCTAGAGCTCTAAGACAGCTTGCAATAGAGTGATGGTTTTCTGCTTCACTTTGATGAGTTCACACGCAGAAATGCGTAGACATTTTACGCAAGGCTGAGTTATTTAGACAGTGCACAAAGGAGGAAATGAAGAAAGCATATGATGCTGTTCTGAAGAAATTCAGAGGCTTGCTCAGAGATGGGGGCGTTCAATTTTTATTCGTGGTGGATGAAGGCAGAGGAGCACAGCAATTGTGATCTTGGTTGGAAAGGCGACATTCCATTTTTTATTTTCCAGATATCTTGCAAAGATTTGCCTTTTGATAGTAGTGGAGGTCATACAGCATCGCAAAAGTGGCCAATTTTGCCCCTTCCATGGTTGCCGCATGGGTGTGGATGTGTGCCTGCAATCTACAACTGCTCAGGAGCTTGTGTCATCTCATATGCGAGTTTGTTTACACACATCGGCGGGGAGAGACTATGTGCTTACAATGGCCTTACCTGAGGTCACTCTAGCTGAAGCGGCAGCACAGGTTTTGCGGAATGATGATGATCTACTGAGGCTGCAGCTTAGGGAGCTATATTCTTTCCTCCTTAACGGCATTGCATCTGCAGGAGAAAGGGGAGAGCTAGTAGCACAGTTCTTGCTCATCAATGCTATGGATAGTTTGCAGAAGGATAATGGTTTCTCTACTACTCCTAAAGGATTAGAAGAGTTCCTAAAAGCTTTCCTCCCTGGCTGGAAGGGCTCCAAATCGTCCCATTTGAGAGAAGCAAGAGTGTTCTTCAATGTGTCTTATTGTTTTTTTGGTACTGACCCTTCCATTGAGGATCTAAAGGTGTTCATCAAGAAAGCTGGTGCTATGATATGCATGCAAAGGCAGGAGGCCTTTGACTTATATATACCTTTTTTGCTCTGTGTGGATGGGGTCTATGACCTTGCAATGATAACTCCATTGGTTGTCTGGCAATTCAAGTGAAAATTGGAAGAAAATCACTGGCGTACCCAAACCCTTAGATTAGATGAAAGTGTATCAGAGATCTTTAGTTTTGAAAGGAAAGGCTGTGCCCACCATTTTGATGTTGTTGCATTTTGGCAACCAAACTGGGAAGGAGACAAAGGGTTCAAGTTCTGAGGGTGCAAAAACAGGGGGAAGCCAAACTCAGGAGGAGACCGACGTTGCTAGTCCAGAGGTGAAAGAGAACAGCGCTCCAAAGAGGAGGAAATTAGAGGGGTCAGGAGGGAAGGAAAAATTAGAGGAGTCCATAGCATGCCAAGTAAAGGAGACAAATTCAGAGATCAATTTTATTTTGCAGGGTATCAACACAATAGCAGTGCCAGAGCACTTAAGTGAAGTGCTTGGAGCACTACTTTGTGAAAGCCCTGATCCAGTAAGCATCTTGAAGTCCGAACAAGCTCATGAAAGAGAAGTGATGCAGTTAAAAGCATACTCTGTGATGTTTATCCAGCAGATTCAGCTACAGCCAAAGGCAATGTGCAGATGAGGCTTGGAAGCATGCCAGAATCAACTAAAGCAGCAAGAAAGGGTCCACTCACAGCCACACTGCAGGATTCAGGCACGACCAGAGACAATCTGCAGATACAATACTATGCCAAAGTTTATACTTGTCGTCTGCATACACATGGACATGCTAATCCCTGATTTGCAGCAGATAAAACATTAGGTTTTGGAGCAGTAGCAGCTGTCACAGGCTTGAGGAGGCATAGGTGTTGACCAGAACCCTGTCGGCCAGGTACTTCCAGGCGGTAGCATAGATATTTATGAGGGTCCATGGAACTGGCCGGACACAGCAGGTCGGCTTCTAGGGCCTATAGAAGGCACAATATTGCTCATTGTTAGATAACTCACTCCCCTATGGAGTAGTTCATTAGATAGAACTTTTGGAAGGCCAAAGGCCACAGATGATTTACCCTTTTGTACTATATGAATATACTGAAATACACAGCCCTCTCTCTCTCTCTCTCTCTATATATATATATATATATATATATATATATATTCTCTCTCTATGTTGATTGTTCTTGCATCAGGTGTTCCTATGCAGTGCTTAGGACTGAAAGAAGACTACCAGAGCTTCTGCATGTGACAATACTAGGAGAGAGAGTGGAAAGAATAGCCAGAAGCTGGACACAGGTGCAGGCAGTGTGTAGAAACTGCAGGGTCATAATTGGATAGGTTTGTTTCAATTAAGCATCATCTGGTTGCTCCTTGTTCTGCAAATTCTCTTTGCACAATGGTCATATTAAAATTTTTTATTTGTTCCAATTACAGTATAAAAAACCTTGTCAAACTTTATTCGGGTACAATTTTCTTTTTTTCATCAATGGTTTTGTAAACACTTTGGACTCTAGTTATGGTTGAATGGTTGTTAATTCTTGGTTTTCAATGCTTTGGGGGTGCAATGCTAATGTGTGCCCACACGGCTTTAAAGTTTATTTCCTGATCGCAAATTGTATTTCAATGCAATGTTCTGTTTCTCTATGTTTATTAGTAGCTTTCATATGGGTTTTTTTTTTTTTTTGGGGGGGGGGGTATTTTCGATGCTCTGTGTGTGTGTGTGGGGGGGGGGGGGAGTTATGAATGAGTTACAGAACTCTTGCAAAATTGCATGGAAGTTCGAAATGAGGTCATTGTTCGACCATCAATCAGTCGGAATGGATGGCTATGGAAGCACTATGAATATTAGGTCCTAAAAGATTGGGGCTGGCACGACAATTTTGATGGGAGCAATGGGTCCATGCATGTGGGGAAGGCGAGTCTCTAGTAGCAATGAGGTGGATGCCATGGAGAAGGGCAGTGTGGAGGGTTCTTGGTGCATCAAAGTAACTCTTTCTCTCAGAAAGCTAGAAGAAAGAAATGCTCCCTCCTTGTGTACAGTAAAGATGTTGATTGATGGTTGCGATCTTCAACATGACCCCAAGGTGATGGCAGTGATGCCACCTAGAGAGGATAGTCAATCCATCGATAATGATGAAGGAAACCCACTTGCTGTCATTAAGAGGCGTAGGTCATAGTGGACGATTTGTTGTCCAACATGCAGTGCAAGGACCATCGAAGAAACATGCCAAAACAATCCATGGCTGATGGAAAACCCTAGACTAAGCTTGCACTGATGCATGCAACACAAATCAACCAAAGCATGAGGAAAAGTGCATCTAGATTGCCGTCCATGGCTAGAGAACACCTTGCCACTGTGCCCATGAGAACGGTGGAGAAGCAGAGAGAAGCATATACATGACGACAAATAACGGGCTTCACATCCAGCTAGTGGTAGAAATCAAGTCATCTAATACCACATTGCAGCTTCTTGGGTTCTCAACTAGCTCACTAGAAACCGAGTTGTGTACTACTGTGCTTTAGCTTCTTGGGTTCTACTGGGGTGAGGGTGAGGAGAGCATCCTCGCTCTACTGGGGTGAAGAAACATTTGGATTTGAAATCAAGTAGTCGTGTACTACGTCCATGCTGTGGCCAACCAGCAGCCCTACATCATATATATATATAGACGCATCATAAATCAACAATAACACAACATAATTGATATAAATCTGCTGCCTCCTGCCTGCTGCCAGCACTTCATCATCATCAGGCTGATCATCACCACACTTTCTGTACACTATTTTTGTCGGCCTCCTCTGGATCTGCAGCACAGCACCCTGTACATGACTGCCGACGGCGTCCTTCTCTGGTTCAGGAGTCACCACATCATATTTGGCATTCTACATCAGATCCTCTGTTGCTGCAGCCAGCCTTCCTCTGCGGAGCAGCCTGGGGCTCCATCATATCAATGTTTCTCTACTGCAGCATATCTTGGGATAGCAGCCCACTCTGCTCCATCACTTCAGCGTTTTTCTCCTGCAGCTCACCTTGGGACAGCAGCCCTCTCTGCTCATCTGCATTCGACATCGTTGGGACAGCAGCCTTCTCTGCTCATCAGTTCACATCGTCGGGATAGCAGCCCTCTCTGCTCATCATCATCATTCGACACTAAGTGCCCTTGCCTCACATCGACACGAGCCTTCATCACCGACCGTGCTTCAGCTCCGACCACGTCTTTGCTTCTTCGTTGGTTTTCTACTCAAGAGTCACCTCACATTAGAGGGCCGCTTGTACTGGATTTCATTCACCATCATACATACACCCATTCACCCATTTCATGCTATGTTGATTTGCTCTGATCTCTCGTACATCTGGTCCTTTCATCCTTATGCCCTCACATGGTATCAGAGCTATCGTGAGCAAAGGAATTGAAGACCTCGAGAGCACACAGCATGGATCGTGTACTCATGATTCCAGAAGACCAACCTTTGTCTCCAGATATTGATTCTCCTTACTCAGATTTGGATCACACGGACGACAGGATTTCTTTCTCATTGGAGAGCCATGTTCGAGGTCTTTCATTGGGAGATGACCAGCCTATCTACACCTACACACCCTCTACACCTCTGGCATCTCGACCTTGCTCTCCGAGCTTATCAGACTTAGCTTCCAGAGGGGGATACATGCCTATAGCCAGTGTGCTAGTATTGGACCCCAGTATCCAGCCTCATCTAGAGAGCCCTGTTGCGCTATTGCGCACTCTAGTCGACAGCCTGGACTTTGGTATGGTTCTTTCTCTCAGGGCGGACAGGTATCACCATGGTCATCCGAAGATCCAACCGAAGACCGGGTCAGGTTCGTATGTACCTTTGAGCGCTTATGTGCCTAACACTTCATGGGTGTCTTCTTTTGCAGCACTATGGTACCATCAACTACCCTCGATCCTTGGAATAATGTGAACCCGAATAGAGGAGGAGCAGAGTTTGCTCCCAGATTACTAGTGTTTAAGGAGGTAACACTGTTTTCTCTTCTAGTTCACCTTCTATTCTTGCTCCTAATGTGTTTTGGAATACTGCACAACCACGAGCACAAAACCCTCCCACCTAACCCATACGTTTTCTTGCTGGTGTTGGCATGCAACCATTACCGGTCGCACCACCACAGGGACCTGCGTATGGTTTTTACCGGACACATGGATCTCTTGGCACGATGCCTACTGGCACTGTGTTGCCATCCAGCATTCTGGGGTAATTAGGTAGTTTACCAATCCATCTCCGGTTCCATCTTATGTTCCCACTCAAGGATTTGTGCCTCAGCCAGGTATTCCATATGTGGGCAAGTGCCCCGCCTTATGGAGCAGGTTTTCACTTCCCAACGTTCTTGGAACCCAATGAAGGGATTTGAACCGAAACTCCACCCCTCAAAAGTACCTCTTGAAGTCATCCATCATTGGGAAGCTAGGAATGTCACTGCCATAGTGGAGCTCATGCAAGGTCTTCTATCGGAGTTTCATTCACAACACCAACAGTTCCCGTATGTCTCTGACATATGGGCACACCTTGTAGAGAGATATGCAGCACGTGATCACATGCGTCACATTGATCTCGATTGTCAAATCCAAATTTTCTCTATCAAAGAGGGGATGACTTGATCGTCAATGTTGCTGAGTACTGATGCCTTAATGCGGCGTACGACACCACTAGGTCCGCCAAGTCTGAGGAAGCCCGGGTCATTACATTACTGAACAAGTTACCACCTAGTTTCTTTACTTTTGTCACACGGACCATTAGTTTAGAACCTATGCCTAACTTATATGAGTGTGAGTGCCAACTCTTGCACTTTGCTTTAGTAACTGGTTGCATGACCAATTTCACCCCAAGAAGTCATCTTCTTCCTCCTCTACTCAAGAGGGGGCTCTTGTGTCCGATACCACCTCTACCCAAAAAGGGCAGCAAGGGAAATAGCAACCTAGGTAATGAAGGCAACACCACTGATCCCAAAAACCTGCCTCGACATCACCCACTCCCTATTGGCAGAATATTCCAAAAAAGAACAGATTTTGCACTTATTGCCAAATGCCTAGACATATTGACGATGAGTGTGGCATTAAAGCCAAGGAAAATAGAGGTAACAATCCCAACATCAACAACTTGAATCACCAAAACAACCAAGGTGGCAACAATGCCTCCAATTGGTGGTCTAGAGGGGGTAATATTCCAGCTCCTACTCTGTAGGGTCTCCCACCAAGGAACCCGCAAAAAGGCATTGGTACGAATTGGCCTAGATCTTCAAACTGGTCATCTAATGATAACCGGTTCGCAAATCAAGCTTTGTGAAATACTTAGCTCCTTGCAACCTATCAATAAGATCGTCTGATCGAGGCAATGGGTATTTGTTTTTAATTGTAACTTTGTTAAGACGTTTGTAATCAATACACATCCGCCAGGTATCTTGATCTTTTTTCTTAACCAGGAGAATGATGCACCCCAAGGAGACTTGGTCTAATTTGACCCATCCTCAAGTATTCAACAGTTTCTTTGCTACCTTATCTTCCTCAGTCTGGCTAAGCCTATATGGAGGAATACTAATAGGTTTTGCACCTGGCACTAGCTCAATCTTATGGTCCACCTCTCGTTTAGGAGGTAATCCATGAGGTAACTCATCACGAAATACATCTTGAAATTTACTCTTAATGGAATTTAATACTTTACTTTCCTAAACATCCATAGAAACAATGTTCACATCAAAATGAACACATGAAGACAATGGATCCATAACCAATTAAAAAAGTTCATAGTTAAAAAGATTTTCTATTAACTCAAGCTCATTAATAAAAGTTTCCTTGGGTACAATAATATTTTCCTTAAGAGTAACAAGGTTTTCATTGTGATGGAAAGACATTAAATGTTTGATCCAATCAACAGAAAAATCCTTATTTTTTTCATGAAACCATTCCATCCCTAGAATTATGTCTACATGACCCAAGCTCATGACATGAAAATCAAGTCTATTTGAGTACAATTGGATATCTAACGGTAGTTTTGATACCTTCTTGTCCCAGAATTGGAGTTGTCCTCCAGCCATCTTGACCTTGTACATGTGATCATTTTGTGTGGTTTTCAACTTCATCTCTCTGTACCATAATGTTGTCAATAAAATTGTGAGTACTACCAAGATGTCCACTATTTGAATAAGTGAACGTGGATTTCTTTTCATTAGACGATGGTTTTGAAGTGTTGGCGTTGACCATAGTCTTATGAAAAACCTGAGCTGCCTGAATAGCATCCTTAGCCGTTTTGACCTTGCATTTATTTACCTTGTACTGATAATCACGAGCTAGACCATAGATGAAAATCCCACACAAGGTATGATCATCAAATTTGGCTTTGGCAGCCAATTGTCTAAATTTCTACACATAATTATCAAAAGATTGATTTCCCATGCTATTTTTAAAACAAGCTTGGCAATTATTTCGAATTCATCCTCTAGTTGGATAAACTCTTTTTTAAAAGCTTTCTCAAAACTTTGCCAAGTGGTGGGAATGGAATCATCTTTGAGATCCTTCCACCAAGTTAATGCCTTTCCTTTCAATAAACCCTGTGCCATCTGCAGCTTTTGTGCATCTGTGAATGGATGAAAGGCAAAATGTGTAGTCCACCTATTGAGCCAGACATTTACACATTCCTGAGTCTTCTCCTTTTTCTCACCGTCGTAAACTTTTGGTGCAAACGACGAAGCAACCGCTTTGGTAGTAGGAGCAGGAGAGGTACCGTCAATAAAGCTTTTTGCAAAGTCAAAATCTACAGCTTTAGTGACTGCATCTCGTCATGACATTTGGCAATAGTTGCCTCAAGACGCTCTGTCAATTTAAAAAATTCACTCTTTCCAACAGTCTCGTCTTCTTCCACTTAAAATTTTAGATCTTCCCCACCCAAGTTGGGATGATCACTCATCTCATCGACATTATCATTAAATGAGAAGTCAATATGAGCCATTGTAATAAAATTCTTCAAAAAACACGATTCACTCGAATTCAACTTCACTTATCCTCTTTTGACCAAAAGAACTAACTGCACATAAGAAAAAAGGCTTTAATTAGCATTTTGGTAGCTAAATAATGGTAAAAAATCATGAAAACACCATTTAGAATTAACCAAATGGAAACAATTATAAATACGAGGCATACTTGCATTAATTATACATGAAATTTTTCCTATTTTTTTCTATTTCTCTAAGACCTCAAAATTTACTAATTTTGAAATCCACAAAATTCTATCTTATTGCACTCCAAATCTAGATTTTTTCAAAAAAATTTAGCAATAAAATTTATCAAAATACAATTGATATTTCAAAAATATCAAATTTTTAGATTTTTAATATAATTTCTAGAATTTCTCTAATTTTTGGTAATTAAAAATTTACCTTGAGAATCCCATTGAATACCAAAATTTTCAATTCCACTCGACAATTCTCAAAACCAATTAAAATTTATAATTTTAATGAATTTACTAATTTTCAAGGCAAAAAAAAAGATTTTTAAAAGGAATTTGAATGGTCACGGACGTCCAAATGGACACACCACATTCCGGTCACCAAACCCGGATATTCCAAAAATTTGAAATAACCTTTGTCTAATTTCTCATGAATTATCAAAATTTTAAAAAAATAATGCATCCTGAATGTATTAGAATACGAACGGTCAAAAAATAATGCATCCTGAATGTATTAGAATACGAACGGTCAAAAAATTCAAAAACCAAAAGGTCCTCTCAGAATACGGAAAGTCAAGGGTTGCTGGAAAATGAAAAGACAAAAAATACCAGAATTTGAAAGGTAAAAAAAAAGGACCTCAAAGGTCAAAGGGCTTATCATGAAATTTTTTTTTGTAAAAAAAATCATGAAATAAGAAGATTTTTTTTCTTTTTTAAAGCTTTAAGCTAATCTTAATCAAGCTATAATTAAAATCTATTAAAGCTTTAATTAAAAGCTAATATTATTAAAGCTTTGGTAAAAATGTTTTTTGACCGACGGCCTGCAGAAACCCCTCCCCCTCCACCCCCCCGGGGTGGCCACGTAGAGCGCATTATTGATGGAGAGGGGAGAGGAGCAAAGCTCGCTCCCCCACTTCATCCTCCATCTCCACTCTCTCTTTCTTCAACCCTTTTCTCCCCTTACCATCCTATGTGTGTGATTCACATCCGCCGGGTACCTTGATCTTTTTTCTTAACCAGGAGAATGGTGCACCCCAAGGAGACTTACTTGGGTTAATCTGACCCATCCTCAAGTATTCAACTAGTTTCTTTGCTACCTTGTCTTCCTTAGTCTGGCGGCTAAGCCTATATGGAGGAATACTAACAGGTTCTGCACCCGGCACTAGCTTAATCTTATGGTCCACCTCTCATTTAGGAGGTAATCCATGAGGTAACTCATCAGGAAATACATCCTGAAATTCACTCTTAATGGAATTTAACACTTTACTTTCCCAAACATCAGAAACAGTGTTTACATCAAAATGAACACATGAAGACACTGGATCCATAACCAATTGAAAAAGTTCATAGTTGAGAAGATTTTCCATTAACTCAAGCTCATAATAAAAGTTTCCTTGGGTACAACAATGTTTCCCTTAAGAGAAACAAGGTTTCCATTGTGATGGAAAGACATCAAATGCTTAACCCAAATCAACAAAAAAATCCTTATTTTTTTAATGAAACCATTCCATCCCTACAATTATGTCTACATGACCCAAGCTCATGACATGAAAATCAAGTCTATTTGAGTACAATTGGCACCTTCTTGTCCCTGAATTGGACTTGTCCTCGAGCCATCCTGACCTTGTACATGTGATCATTCTGTGTGGTTTCCAGCTTCATCCTCTGTACCACAATGCTGTCAATAAAATTGAGTACTACCAGGATCAAACAAAATATGAACTTGATGTCCATTTATTGATCCATAAATATGAAATAATTCATTTGGACCAAAAACATCTTTAACTAAAGTACAATCTAAACATTGCCTTCCTTCAAGATGCGTAATATTGACTTCAAAAAAATTACCTTGAAGTTCTGTAATGTGTACAGATTTCTTTAGTATGAACTTCTTCGGTGCTACATTTTGTCCAGGCGCCGAAGGCGATGTAGCTCCATTCAAAGGACAGAATTTCTTCGTGTGCCTTGCATTTGAAACATGTGATATTATCCTTGCTCACAAATTTTTGGTTCTTGTTGGCATTGTCCAAATTTTTTGGTTTTGGTGTGGAAACCAACCTTTGTCCACTATTTGAATAAGTGAATGCGGATTTCTTTTCATTGGACATACTTCAACACTCGATAACCCTTGAAAATATTAAATTCTCCAGAATTGTTTCTATTTTTCTAGGGCCTCAAAATTTACTAATTTTGAAATCCACCAAATTCTATCCTATGGCACTCTAAATCTAATTTTTTTGCAGAAACCTTTAGCAATAAAATTTACCAAAATATAATTGATATTTCAAAAATACCAATTTATAGGATTTCTAAAATAATTTCTAGAATTTTTATAATTAAAAAAATTTACCTAGAGAATCCCATCGAATACAGAAATTTTCAATTCCGTCCGACAATTCTTAAATCCAATTAAAATTTGTAATTTTAATGAATTTACTAATTTTCTAGGCAAAAAAGAGATTTTTTGAAGGAATTTGAACGGTTTAGGCGTTTGAATGGACACACCACATGTCGGTCACCAGACCTAGATATTCCAAAAATTTGAAATAACCTTTGTCTAATTTTTCATGGATTTTTTATTTTTTATTTAAAAGAATTTCAATGCACACCGAATGCATTAGAATACGAATGGTCAAAAAATTTGAAAACTGAAAGGTCATCCTGGAATATGGAAAGTCAAGGGTTGCTGAAAAATGAAAAGACAAAAAATACTAGAATTTGAAAGGCCAAAAAATTGGATCCCAAAGGTCAAAAGGGCTCATCATGATTTTTTTTGTAAAAAAAATATCATGAAATAAGTTTTTTTTTCTTTTCTTTAAGCTAATCTTAATTAAGCTTTAATTAAAAGATTTATTAAATTTTTTTTGAAGAAAAACATGGGGGGGGCCTATGCGCCGACGTCCTACTGCAGAACCCCCCGCTCCCTTAGCGCGCATGATTGATGGAGAGGGGAGAGAAGCAAACCTCACTCCCCCACTGCATCCTCCATCTCCACTCTCTCTTTCTTCAACCCTTTTCTCCACTCACCATCTTGTGTGTGTGATTAATGTGTTAATCATAATTTTCTATACCAATCATGATTAATAAGTTAATGATGCTTAATATTAATTAAATCTACCCCACATAAGAGGTGTTCACAAACACGACGAGAAAGAAGAATATGAAGGAAAATTCAGATTTGAGAGATGAAAAAAATGCCACACACGGGAGAGAACCCAATGCACTCACATGCTATCCCCTACTACATTTAAGCGAGAGAACCCAATGCACTGACATGCTATCCCCTACTACATTTCAGCAAAAAAAATCGACAGAGATTTGATAGCATGCCCATGGAAACCTGTAAAAAATGTTGTTTTAACCATAAAATGCTCAAACAATGTCCTAAAAATTAGGAAAAATTTTTGAAATTTATTTGAGATGTAGGGGAATCCTTTTTTAGCAAAATACCCACATTATCATGTGCAGTATTTTGGTAAAAAAATCTGTAAATGCTTATTTTAACCATAAAAATAAAGAAAAATAGCATTTCCACTCACGAAATTTTCCCGCAACGTCAATACGCCATCCAAGTTGAGAAGCACAGCGTTCCAACCACCATATTGACATTCCAATGCATAGACCACCAAAACAAACCAAAAATTATATTTTTTTGCTTAGTAAATGTTTACTTAAAAAATGCTATTTTTTTTGGAATAATGAGAGAAAAATAAGAGGAGAAAAACATTTAAAAATTAACTACAGATTGCTTTGATACCACTATTAACTTCTTTGGTGCCGCCTTTACTCCATCTCTAGTTATGAGTTTCATAGGGTTTGTGCCTATGTGACTAGAGCTCCTTTGGACACTGAAGGACTATGGCACTATCGCTATGGTCACTTGCCCTATGACACACTCTATGAGTTGTCTAGAGACCAGTTGGTTTAAGGCATACCTAGCCTCAAAGGATGTCTGCCAGCCATGTCAAATGGGTAAGCATCATCGTTCACCATTACCACATCATGCTACTCATCGTGCTCAGGGTATCCTCAAGTTGATTCACTTCGACTTCAGTGGGAAATCCCCAACCCCCTCCTTGAATGGGTCTCTCTACTACATGCTGATTGTAGATGATTATTCAAGGTACATGTGGGTGTATTTCCTGAAGCATAAATCAGATGCCTTCCAACTCCCCCTCACAAAATGGAGTGGTCGAGTGTAAGCAATGAGCTGTGATGGATATGGCATGCTCCATGCTCTTTGCAGGAGAGCTGCATGAATGCCTTTGGTCATAATCGGTCAACACTAGAGTGTACCTTCTGAACCATTGCCCCACCGTCGTTGTCCCTCACAAGACCCCTTTTGAGGCATTTTATGGCGAAAACCCCACTGTTTCCCATCTTCGTGTCTTTGGGTGTCGTGCATACAAACACACTCTGAATGACATGAGGGGTAAGCTTGAGCCAAGGAGTGAGTTGCTCATTTTTGTGGGCTACTCTTCTGAATCAAGGGCTTGCAAAGTTTTTGATCCAAGATCGAACAAAGTCTTCATTCATTAAGACATTATCTTTGATGAGAGGGATTTACTTCACCTTCCACTGCCCATACCACCCGAACAAGATTCTCCGATTGTGCCACATGAACCCAATCAGTCAACTACTACTCTGCCACACTTGAGGAGCCTTCGTCCTTCCGATAGCCACCCAGGGACCCTTTACCTTGCTGGTACCAATAGACCATGTGGGGTTCAAGCATGCTTCCCCACGATACTCCCTTGGACGGTCCTTGTTGGTCCACTAGGCTAACTTATCGTGCCTCATTTGCCTCTGCTTTTTCTGCATACTATGTGGCGGATGAGCCAACATCATGGAAAGAGGCAATCATACAGCCAGCCTGGAAACAAGCCGTGGAATAAGAACTTGAAAGTATTGACCCGCAATGGCACATGGTCCCTTGTGAATCACCCTCGTCATAAGGTCATTGGCACCAAATGGATTTTTTGCACCAAATTTAAAGCTTATGGTACCTTGGACAAGTACAAAGCCCGGCTTGTGGTGCAAGATTTTCACCAAAAAGAAGGCATTGACTTTGACAAGACTTTTGCACCTATAGCTCGAATGACGACAATCTGTCTCTTACTCAATTTGGCTGCACACCACACATGGCCAGTCTATCAGATGGATGTCAAGAGTGCCTTCCTAAATGGATTCTCAAGGAGGGAGTATATGTTGACCAACCTCTAGGCTTCCTGCTCCATGGGTATGAGGACAAAGTTTTCCGCTTGCATAAAGCTCTTTATGGGCTTAAACAAGCCCCCCGAGCGTGGTATCATCGCATCGATAAATTTTTACGTAGCCAAGGTTTTCCACACAAATTAGGGGATGGTTTGCTATCTAGTGTTGTATGTCGATGATCTCATCATCTCTGGATCACATCAAGCCAAAGTGACTGATATCATGGCACAACTGAGATGATCTTTTGAGATGACTGATCGCGGTCTTCTCTCATATTTCCTTGGCATGGAGGTGGTCCAACATCCTAATGGTATTTTTGTGTGAAAAAAAAAGTATTGTCTTCAACTCATTACTCCCACTTTTGTGATGGCTTTATCATTGTGGTGGCTACCCCGTTGGATCTAACCATCAAACTATCCAAGGAAGAGGAATCACCGCAACATGAAGAGAGAGCCTACCGCCAAGTGGTTGGGAAACTCATATGACTCACAAACTCTAGACTTGACATTTCCTATTGCACATCCATTTTAAGTCAGTATTTCAATGCTCCAAAGGGGCCACATTAGACTTCGGCAATGACGGTTGTTCTCTATCTAGTGGGTACTTATATGTTTGGACTTCACTACAATCGTGGGATCATCTTGCATGGTTATATGGACTCTAACTGGGCCGCTAGTGATATCGATTCCTGGCATTCTCATGGTGGTTATTTGTACTCCCTTAGATCTGGTCCTTTCTCTTGGTCTAGCAAGAAGCAAGATGCCTTGCAAGTTCTTCAGCTGAGGCCGAGTACCGAGCCCTCTATGACACCACCATTGAGGCTATGTATCTCCATCAACTTCTTGAGGAGATGCGCATTCCCATTGACACCACTTCTACCATCTTCGTCGATAGTCACAATGCGATTGCCCTCATCCAAAATCCTATTTTTTCCAACTCTCCCAAGCATTTTGGTGTTCATTTTCATTTTACCAATAGGGAAGAGGTTGAGCTTGGTACCATCAGTCTCCCCCAGTACATTCCTATGGCTGAACAACCATGCCGACATCTTTACAAAATCCATTAATCCTCCATCACCCGTAGCATCGGTCCTCCACCATCACCCTTAGCATCTTGAGAGGGGGAACATCCTCTCCTTTTAGATTATTTATCATTGTTGTAATGGCTGCATGAGTTAGTCAAAACCCCATGAGGGCACTGCTCATGTGAAAACCCACTGCATAGCATTTACCATCTTGCATACCCTATGCATAGCATTCTGTTTTTTGTGTTGGGGCACATGTATGAATGAAAACCCAAAAATGGGCATTCATGCATGTGAAAACCTCTTGCATTGTGGCATTGATCCAATATAGCCCAAACTCAAAAGACTCTACAAAATAGATGAAGAGCACATGATCTACACCCGATATAACAGATGAAGAGCACATGATCTACACCCGATAACAACCAACCTTACCCAAAACTAAATACTTCTTCATGTTCCTCTGCACCCACTTACCATATTCTCTCATGGTCCCCTTTTGGCCTAAGAGGGGGTGTTCGAAAATATACCCAATTTTGGCATTTTATCCAGCCCAAAAGGGATTTTATTTATGCATTTCTATGTCTTGCTGGTCGACAACTTTCCGTGACCGACCAACAGCCCAACAACATATATATAGACGCATCATAAATTAGCAATAACACAACAATATAATTGATATAAATTTGTTGCCTGCTATTGCTATTGCTGTTGCTTCTGCTGGTGCTTCATTATCATCAGGCTGATCATCACCACACTTTTTGTACACTACTATTGATGGCCTCCTTCTCTGAATCTGTAGCGCAGTACCCTATACCTACAAGATGGCCTCCTTCTCTGGTTCAACAGTCATCACATCTTATTCGACATTCTACATCAGATCCTCTGCAGCTCGCCTTCCTCTGCAGAGCAGCTTGGGGCTCCATCATATCAATGTTTCTCTATTGTAGCATATCTTGAGATAATATCCCACTCTCTACCCTCCAACACTTCAATGTTTTTCTCTTGTAACTCACCTTGGGGGGACAACAGCCCTCTTTGCTCATCTACATTTGACATCGTTGGGACATCAGCCCTCTCTGCTCATTAGTTTACATCGTTGGGATAGCATTCCTCTCTGCTCCATCAGTTCACATCGTCGGGACAGCAGCCCTCGCTGCTCATCATCGTCATTCAACACCCTCACATTAGAGGGCCCCTTGTACTGGATTTCATTCACCATCATACATACACTTATTCACCCATTTCATGTTGTGTTGATTTGCTCTTGATCTCTCATACATTTGGTCCTTTTGTCCTTTTGTCCTTTTGCCATCACAAGTGGTCCACAACCAATACACACAATAGATTGTCTACAACACATGTACTGGTCCACATCCTAATGTAACAATAGTAGTAGAAATAGGTTGTCCACAAACATGTCGTAAACAACCAATCGCAAACAACTCATTGATAAATCCGATCAACAATGACTCTTTACACGATTAACCATTTTAGACAACACTCTTAAGCTCACATGCTCGTCTATATGACAATCCGAGAAATGACCACCACATATACACTGCGCATGGTCGAAGGAGGAAGATGAATCGTTTTTGCTGTCCAAAAACGTAGGTACACAACGAACATGTAGAGGAGGAGATGAGAAGGAGAACCATGATCAAGATGATGATAATGGTGATTACACCAAAAATGCGATGAAACATGTGCAAAAATGAGCATCACACTCCTACCAATGAGCATAAGAGCACCTCCCACACAAAAATGGTTCCACTCATGATAAAAGACCATCACTCAGGATCTAGGGCTCCCAAATCCTAGCATCACCGACAAAAATCAAGCCCAAACGTCCACCAAGGTGCTCTCTTACTCATTCTACCTCCATAAAAATCACCCAAATAGAGCCCAAATCAGCTAAAATGAGTTCCAAAAATACTACCCACATTGGCAACCATAGGAATAGGTTTACTTACACCATCAAGTCCACACCCTGGTAACCACCAGCCTCCCCATTAACATCCACCAACAACATCATCACCATGCATAGCAATTCCTCCAAGACAAAGCACTATAGTGGCACACAACCTCATAGACCAATCACATCCAAGGTGATCCATGAAGCTAGGATCTCCCAGGTACACCATAGAGGCCACCCACATCCAAGGCCCCATAGAGGCCACCCGCATCCAAGGCCCCATGGTCTCGACATCAATTCCAAACCAACCTGACTGGTTGGGCTCTTCAACAAGTTTAACATAAAGTCCATGTGCAAAACCCTACCTAATGGACCTTTCAAACAATATGCCTTGAAATGTACGTAACCTCAATGGAAAGAATCAAATGCTATGCAACCTTAACATGCTTCACATTGGAAAAATGCATGCATGAGAAGTTAGGTGCCCTAATGCCAATATCATAGTGATGTGCTCTCTGCAAGATATAAATGTCATGGGCCACTAGTACCTTGCTAGAAAACACAACCTAGATTATTTCCACTATACGTAGGGTAGATCACATTGCAGTCTCACTAAAGCAGTACTGATACAGTGGGTTTGCCTTCTTCAAAGATGGGTTGCGGTTAGATCCCCATGGAGTAAGGCAATGCATGGGTGAATTTCCATAGAAACTTGGCTAAGTTGGTGGGAAGTGCACATTGCACACTAGGGCAGCTAGATGACTGCAGTATGGTATACTAAGAGTTGACTAATATTCCTTAAATTAAAATAAAAAAAATATCATTGGGGATAATACTTCTTGATTTTGTACTATTCTTTGACTCAAGTAATGAAGCCTTTGAGGGTATGCACACTCCAAGACTCAACCTTGCATACATCCCTTGTAGGACGTGCATGCTCCAAGATCCAACCTTGTAGAGATAGCATGCATGGAAGTTGGTTGATTGAGGAGGGGTACAATGACAACATAACATTGTGTTACCAATCTCTCCGTCATGGCAAACACATTTCTATAGAGTACAAAGCAACATGCTTATATTTGGTAGTGTAACATACCCATTCTAAATAACAATGTACTTGCTTCAGAGTTGAAAAATATAACATACCCATTGTAAATAACAATGTACTTGCTTCAGAGTTGAAAAATATAACATACCCATTGTAAATAACAATGTACTTGCTTCAGAGTTGAAAAATATAACTTAGTTTGTCATTTTTACGATCAGAAAACTTTTATTTTTGGAAAATGAGCCATTTTTGCTTAGAAATTTGTAATTTTGAATCCAAATTTGGAATCTACGCGTAATTTTATGCTTAAAATAGTTTCTTTTGAACAAAAAACGGGTACCCGAAATCGGTTTAATTAAGCTTTTAAGCCTTTAATCTGCGAGCTTCCGACCTAAAATAGTAACTATCCAGGCGTCTAATCAACGAACGGAACACGCCCCCATGGTCACGGGGCAAGGCCGTACATTTTCGTCAAAACTTTTTTTTGACCCCTCCGGGACAACGACGGGCGGTCGGTGTGGGCCCCACCACGGGCGCCGCCCGTGAAACGACCGACAATCCACCCGGGACACCCAAGTGTGTACACAACCTAGACGCACCCTCCAGCACACCCCTACACGTACCCCCTCCTCCCAGAACCCTCTATCCACAGGTGTCGCGCTCTCTCTCTCTTGGGGACACCTCCACCCCCATGTGTCACACTTTCTCTCTCTTCGAGACACCTCCACCCCCAGGTGTCTCGCGCCCACACTCTCTCCCGGACACCTACACCACCCAGGTGTCACCTTTCCGCACCCGGACGTCCACCCTCCAGCACCTATAAAAGGACCCTCCCTTTCCCCTTCTCCGAGCAAGCCCCCAGCAAGGCCCTAGGCGCAAGCCCTCCCTCAAGCTCTAGGACATGTCCTACACTCTTCTCCCCCCCCGTGTGAATAGACTTAAAGTGTGCTTGTTCTCCAACCCTTGCCTTACTCTTCCCTAGGCCTCCCTAGGCGTACACTCTTCTCAAGAGCTCTCCAAGTTAAGGACACCTCTCAATCCCCCCCCATATGCGGCGATTTAAACTTAGGCTAAGAGGTCTTTCCTACCCATAAGCCCAACAAGCTTTTCCTACCCCAAACGGACTCCGTTTTCGAATCCGTTTGAACCAGTAGAATTCTCTCTTTTCTCTCCAAGTTCCCAACCTCTTATATTCACCCCGTTCTCTCTCTATTCTCTTAAAACTCTAGTGCTACTTTGGCGTCGAAACGTCGCCGAAATGAAGAACCACGCGCTGTGCCCAAGGAGGGAATGAAGCGAATCGCGTCGCTGCAATCGACTTCGCCCCTCTTGAAGCGAATAGGCACGAAAACGATAACCAGGTTGGTCATTTAACAAGTTTAAGTAAAATTCTCTCTTATGAAGCTTAATGCAAATATTCGAAATAATAGGAAAGGAACCAAGGTTAAACCCCTAGTATAGATGGCCTAAAGTACCTTATGGTTACTCTTAAGTAAAGTTATAAGAAAATAATCTTGCTTTTGAATCATTGTCTTTCTGAAACGATGGTTTTTGTTAATGTGTGAATTCATTGAATAAAGGCTATGTCTCTTTTTATTGGATACACTACTAGTTTATTGCTAACAGGCCCAGGGCAATCCCCTCCTATGCCACTGGGAATTGGATTTCACCACCAGGGTGATGTATATATGCTGCCTAGTTCTGTGGGTCCAGGCTAGTGCGGTGACTTAACCCCCACCTCATGAGGAGACGTCCCCTCCGAAGGGCGAGATGGTTTGGTACAAGCGGCAGTACCTGAGGGGGTGACAGGACGGCTTGACCCTCATCGGCTGGCTGACGACGAGGGGAGACGGTCCGTGAGGTTTACCCAGCTGGTTGAGGCTGGAAGATTGAATTCTAGATCATTGGTGTGGTTGTGGTTGTGGTTGTGATTGGATTGTGGTTATGGTTATGGTTATGGTTTGGACATGGAAGTTTGGATTGGAATATCGGCCCGGTTCCAGGGTCTTTGTAAATATTTTTCACTGTAAGTATGTTTGTTGATTTCAATGTTGTGCTAAGGAAGATTTCTTTTAAGGAATCAAGTGTAATTAATTAACAAAGGAATTTGTTTTTAAGTGTTGGATAGAAGCCATGGACGATTACTTTTCGACTGCTGGTACAGGAATTAGGAATCAATCCATGCTTGCCAGATTCCGTCTTACCGGGGACGCAAAACTTTGGTGGAAGCAATGGTGCCGAGATAAGGGCGTCACTGAAGATACCCAAACCTGGAGTGACATTAAGCAAGCTGTGAAGGACCGTTATCTTCTCCCATCTCATGAATCTATTAAGATGAATGAGTTCTTCAGCCTCAAGCAGCTTAGCTTAACCTTGGAGGAATACTACTCAAAATTTGTCACACTTGGCAAATATGCTCCACCTATGTTGATCACTCAACAAGTGGCCCGATTTTGCCAAGGGCTGAATGAACCTTTGGATTCTCACCTTGAAGCAATGAGGCCAACTACCTTGCAAGATGCTCTTACCCGAGCCAAACCTCTAGCTAAAGAAGTAAAGAGTGGTCAAGCAAAGAGGAGAGTCTAACCCAAGGGGGCGCCTTCTCAGAGGAATTACCTATCAAATTTCCGCCACAACACTATTGGTCAGTACCCCAATAATTTTATCCCCCATAGTTATGCTAATTCCACTTCAGAATCCTATGGGGACCAAAGGTGCTTTCATTGCAATGAAGTTGGCCACTTCCGGAATGAATGCCCCAAACTTGCAAGACCCTCTCTCAATCCTAGTGTCATTGCTGCTCCACAAGGCGGCCGGGTAGTTCAAGGTCATGGGATTCCTAATAACCGCCAGGCTGGACGAGGTAGTGGTGGACGTGGTAGAGGTCGTGGAGTGACTGCCCGTGTCTGCTCTATGATTGGTGAACCGACTTTAGAGATAGAAGAAGAAGAGCAAGCCACCATTCATGCAGCTGTAGAACATCAAGGACCTAATCAGCAGTTTTCTGTTATCCAAGCTCCGGCTACTTATCAAGGTAGATCTTTCCAGCTCTTGATTGATTATGGTAGTACGCGTTCATTCCTTTCTCCAAAATGCTTGCGTAAGTTACAGTTAGATCAAAAACTAGCCCAAGCAATGATTGTTGAGTTAGCTAGTGGAAAAGAAGAAGTATCCCGACATTGTGTGGGAGATCTTGAATTTGAATTGGGTGGTGAATCAACCCATGGGTATTTCAGAAGCATACCATTAGGGATTTATGATGGAATCCTTGGTATGGACTGGTTAATTGCAAACAATGCTGACATTCACTGTGCTGAAGGAAGCATCACCTTTAAGAATAGTCAAGGACAGGTGTAGTATCAGCCCAGGGAAAAACAGGTAAACCCAAATTTCATTTGGTCAGAGCTAATCACCTTCTTAAGAGAGTGCGCAAGGGCCAACAGATCTTCCTTGTCAAACTCAACAAGGAAGAAGAAAGCAACCCAGATTTAGAACCCTCTTGGCTCTATGAGTTTTCAGATATCTTTCCAGAGGAACTTACAAAACTACCCCCATCTCGAGAAGTAGATCATGGGATTGAGTTAATCCCTGGGGCTGAATCAGTTTCAAGGAGACCTTACAAAATGTCTCTTCCTGAAGCCATAGAGCTCAAGGAACAACTTAGGCAGCTCTTTGAGCAAGGATTCATTCGCCCTAGTAATTCCCCATGGGGAGCGCCTGTTCTTTTCCAGAGAAAGAAGGATGGCACGCTTCGTCTTTGTATTGACTATCGAGGCCTAAACAAGGTCACTGTCAAAAACAAATACCCCATTCCTCGCATCGACGAACTTCTTGACAGACTTTATGGATCCAAAGTTTTCTCCAAGATGGATTTAAGGTCTGGCTACTATCAAATTAGGATCAAGGAATCAGATATCTCCAAAACCGCTTTCAATACCCGCTATGGCCACCACTATGAATTTACAGTCATGCCATTCGGATTAACCAATGCTCCCGCCACCTTCAATCGCCTGATGCAGGATATCTTCCGGCTCTACTTGGATGAATTTGTCCTTGTCTTCTTTGATGACATCTTGGTCTATTCTCAGTCAAAAGAGGAACATGAGGAGCATGTATGCAAAGTATTGCAAATACTGCGCGAACATAAGCTCTATGCCAAGAAAAGCAAATGTACCTTCTTCACTTCCCAAATTGAATATCTAGGGTTCATTGTCTCCTCAGAGGGCATCTCTGTAGACCCTGCCAAAGTCAAGGATATATTGGAATGGCCACCCCCTAGGATAGTCAAAGAAATCCGTGGGTTTCTAGGCATCACAGGATGGTATAGGATCTTCATCAAGGATTATGCCAAGATAGCCGCACCCTTAACTGATCTCCTCAAGAAGGAATGTAAGATAGTATGGTTACCAATCCACCAAATCAGTTTTAGCCAACTTAAAACTATCCTCACCTCAGCACCAGTTCTGAAGCTCCCTGACTTCACCAAAGAGTTTGAGGTTGTCACTGATGCTAGTGGCCTTGCACTTGGTGGTGTCTTAATTCAAGAAGGAAGGCCTGTGGCTTACACTTCTCGTAAGCTCAAACCCTATGAAGTCAATTATGCCACCTATGATTTGGAACTCCTTGCAGTTGTTCATTGTTTCAAGTTATGGAGACACTATCTCCTAGGCCGTAAGTTTCTATTTGTAACTGACCACCAGAGTTTAAAGTGGATCTTCACCCAGCCCAACATGAGGCAAAGGAGGTGGATTGAGATTCTGCAAGAGTTTGATTTTGATATCAAATTTCGTCCTGGAAAGGATAATGTTGTAGCAGATGCCCTCAGTCACAAATCCTTCCTAAGTACAATCTCTATGCCAAATAACCCCATCCTAGAGAAGGTAAAGCAGGTTTCACCTCATGACCCTGATTACCAAAAGCTAGTAAGCCTAGTTCACAAGGAGGCACCCACAGAAAAGGAAAATGTATTGATCAAGGGAAACACCCTCGATTGATGAATGCCTCTACTTCATGCATAGGTTATGTATTCCCAAAGATCTTGCACTAAAGAAGATGATCTTGTATGAAGCTCATGATAGCCCCGTATAGCAGGACACCCAGGTTATGCAAAAACCTTGAATGCCTTAAGGAGAAGTTACTTTTGGCCTGGAATGAAGAGAGATATCCTTCAATACATCAGACAATGCCTTTCATGTCAAAGGATTAAAGTTGAAAGAATCAAAATGCCCGGGAAACTCCAACCTCTGGACATTCCTCAAATGAAGTGGGAATGTATCAGTATGGATTTTGTCACAAGTCTTCCCACAACACAAGGAGGATATGATTCTATTTTAGTAGTTGTGGATATGCTTACCAAAGTGACCCATATTATCCCAATAAAGAAGACATTTAAATCTTCTGATATTGCCCGCCTTTTCATCAAGGAAATCTTTAGGCTTCATGGATTGCCAAAAAGAATAGTCAGTGAGACCGGGACTTTGACTTCACTTCAAAGTTCTGGACATCATTATTCCAGGCTATTGGAACACAACTTTGTTTCAGTACAGCTTACCACCCAGAAACATATGGTCAAACTGAGAGAGTTAATTAGGTTATAGAAGACATCCTGAGAGCCTATTGTGGGCGTGAACCAAAGAAGTGGATTCAGTATCTCCCTCTAGTGGAATTCTCTTACAATACATCCTATCACCAAAGCATAGGGATGTCACCATTCAAAGCTCTTTATGGTCAGGAATGTTTGTCTCCCTTAAATTTCTCTGACCCCACACTAAAGGTTGAAGCCTCTAGGATGATGCTTGAAGAAATGGAAGAACAAACCAAAGCTATTCGTAAGGATATTAAAGCCGCCTAGGATCGACAGAAGCATTATGCTGATACCAAAAGATTTGAAAGAATTTTCCAGCAAGGAGACAAAGTTTTTCTTCGAGTGCGGCCAAAGAGAAGTTCTTTATCTCTTGGAAAATTTAGGAAGTTGAGTCCAAGGTATTGTGGGCCTTATGAAGTCATCAAATGTTTGGGAAAACATGCCTACAAACTTCGCCTCCCGACCCACCTCAAAATCCATGATGTATTCCATGTAAGCTTACTAAAGCCATATGTGCCTCATCCTGATCATGTTCTTGATGTGATGAACAAGTCCTTGAAATGAGACCTAATAGAATCATCAACTCTAGAGAAAGAGTGCTTCGCAATAGAATCCTTAGGGAACATTTAGTGGAATGGAAAGATTTCCCTGAGGAGGATGCCACTTGGGAGGAAGAGTCAACCCTCCAAAAGAATTACCCAGAGTTCCTGCCGAGATGCGGATATCTCGAGTTCTTTTAGTAGGGAAGGATGTAACATACCCATTGTAAATAACAATGTACTTGCTTCAGAGTTGAAAAATATAACATACCCATTGTAAATAATAATGTACTTGCTTCAGAGTTGAAAAATATAACTTAGTTTGTCATTTTTACGATCAAAAAACTTCTATTTTTGGAAAATGAGCCATTTTTGCTTAGAAATTTATAATTTTGAATCCAAATTTGGAATCTACGCGTAATTTTACGCTTAAAATAGTTTTTTCTGAACAAAAAACGGGTACCCGAAATCGGTTTAATTAAGCTTTTAAGCCTTTAATCTGCGAACTTCCGACCTAAAATAGTAACTATCTAGGCGTCTAATCAACGAACGGAACACGCCCCCATGGTCATGGGGCAAGGCGGACATTTTCGTCAAAAATTTTTTTTGACCCCCCTGGGACGACGGCGGGCGGCCGGCGTGGCCCCCACCACGAGCGCCGCCCGTGAAACGACCGACAATCCACCCGGGACACCCAAGTGTGTACACGATCTAGACGCACCCTCCAGCACACCCCTACACGTACCCCCTCCTCCCGGAACCCTCTATCCACAGGTGTCGCGCTCTCTCTCTCTTGGGGACACCACCACCCCCATGTGTCACACTTTCTCTCTCTTCGAGACACCTCCACCCCTAGGTGTCTCGCGCCCACACTCTCTCCCGGACACCTACACCACCCAGGTGTCACCTTCCCGCACCCGGACGTCCACCCTCCAGCACCTATAAAAGGACCCTCCCAGCCCCCTTCTCTGAGCAGCAAGGCCCTAGGCGCAAGCCCTCCCTCAAGCTCTAGGACATGTCCTACACTCTTCTCCCCCCGTGTGAATAGACTTAAAGTGTGCTTGTTCTCCAACCCTTGCCTTACTCTTCCCTAGGCCTCCCTAGGCGTACACTCTTCTCAAGAGCTCTCCAAGTTAAGGACACCTCTCAATCCCCCCCCCATATGCGGCGACTTAAACTTAGGCTAAGAGGTCTTTCCTACCCATAAGCCCAACAAGCTTTTCCTACCCCAAACGGACTCCATTTTCGAATCCGTTTGAACCAGTAGAATTCTCTCTTTTCTCTCCAAGTTCCCAACCTCTTATATTCACCCCGTTCTCTCTCTATCCTCTTAAAACTCTAGTGCTCCTATGGCACCGAAACGCCACCGAAATGAAGAACCACGCGCTGCCCAAGGAGGGAATGAAGCGAATCGCGTCGCTGCAATCGACTTCGTCCCTCTTGAAGCGAATAGGCACGAAAACGATAACCAGGTTGGTCATTTAACAAGTTTAAGTAAAATTCTCTCTTATGAAGCTTAATGCAAAGATTCGAAATAATAGGAAAGGAACCAAGGTTAAACCCCTAGTATAGATGGCCTAAAGTACCTTATGGTTACTCTTAAGTAAAGTTATAAGAAAATAATCTTGCTTTTGAATCATTGTCTTTCCGAAACGATTGTTTTTGTTAATGTGTGAATTCATTGAATAAAGGCTTTGTCTCTTTTTATTGGATACACTACTGGTTTATTGCTAACATGCAGGTATAGCTTCTCCCCCCCTTAGCTAACTCCGTGCTTGCTTGCCTGTGTAGCCGAGCGGAGGATATAGCGAGGCCGAGAGTCGGCCCAGGGCAATCCCCTCCTATGCCACTGGGAATTGGATTTCACCACCAGGGTGATGTATATATGCTGCCTAGTTCTGTGGGTCCAGGCTAGTGTGGTGACTTAACCCCCACCTCATGAGGAGACGTCCCCTCCGAAGGGCGAGAGGGTTTGGTACAAGCGGCAGTACCTGAGGGGGTGACAGGACGGCTTGGCCCTCATCGGCTGGCTGACGACAAGGGGAGATGGTCCGTGAGGTTTACCCAGCTAGTTGAGGCTGGAAGATTGAATTCTAGATCATCGGTGTGGTTGTGGTTGTGGTTGTGATTGGATTGTGGTTATGGTTATGGTTATGGTTTGGACATGGAAGTTTGGATTGGAATATCGGCCCGGTTCCAGGGTCTTTGTAAATATTTTTCACTGTAAGTATGTTTGTTGATTTCAATGTTGTGCTAATGAAGATTTCTTTTAAGGAATCAAGTGTAATTAATTAACAAAGGAATTTGTTTTTAAGTGTTTCACAGTGTGGTAGGACTTAATTAGAAAACAATTGAACGGGTGAGTGTGTGGAAAGTGGGAGAATGGATGCCCTGACGGTACTATTCTAAGGATGGGTGGACCCGATCAGTCGGGTAGCTTTCTACTAGTCGTAACTTACGATACTTAGGGAATAGTAGAGTCCCGAACAAGACTTGTTTTAGGGGACCGAGCCACCGTCCGTGCCTCATGAAATACGGGGGGAAAAAGGCGTTGGCTTCCTTGAACCAAGTGTGGGTCTTGTTCCATCTCCACGCACATTCCGTGCTGGGGATTAGAATTTCCTTTAGGATGACTATGCTTCCCCTGCAAGATAGAGTTAGGTCCCTCCATTTGCTCGTAACCTCGTATTTCTACGAGATCGAGGTGTCGTCAATCGAAAAATAACACGAGACTTAACCGCCTATCAAAAGGATTCCCCTGCCCTACGGGTAGGGGTCCTTACAGGTAGGATGAACCCAACTTGGAAACTTTGGTCCAGAGGGGGTGGCAAATCAAAGTACACCCATGACACCGTAGATTGCATAGATAGAGCATGAAGCAGTCATAGGAACACCAATATTTAAGGAGCCATGAAATATACATGGTGATAAGGAGACTATTTAGAGAGGAAGAGGAGTGGGCCTTCTAGTGATAAGGTGGAAACTATGTCTCATTGACTAGGGTACATGGTGGAGAATAGATATCATATGCAAAGAGGAAAGCCATGGAAAATTAGGTTTGAGAATGAAGCTACAAGCAATGGAACTACAATTAAAGGGAATAGATGAATCAATCCTTAAGAAATGAATCCAATATGAAATGTTGCATATGCAAATGGCATCAGTAATAGGATAATGGGCTCTAACTCCTATAATCCCCTCTGTTGTTTAAGTGGTTGTAAATTGTGCTCTTTGGGCAATACAAAGAATTCCATCCAATTCCAAACTGAAGTGCCTAGTGTGAAAAAGTGAAACTAATATATTTAGAAGTTCTCAAGAGGGGTGAAATCTCCATGTTTCTACTTGAAGAGATGGCATCCTAAGTTTGGAGGTCCAAATCCCCAAATGATGTGGTTCTACCCTGATAATGTCATGCACACATGGCACGTTGTTCCTAATATTGTGTACAACCCTGAATTTCCAGAGGTGTGGAAGGTGGATGTAGGGACAAATATCACACATTTGGAGATAGACATACTAATAAATGTTGGTTTCAAGCTACAAATGATGTCAACCTATACCCCAACAACAATGAGTGTGGCTTCTATACCAAGGAACATCTCAACCATTAGCACCGCAACACCAATAAATGTGGCTTTTGGAGCAAGGGACATCCCAATCATCATTGGTAGTGAAGGAACTCAATCTTTTGAGGAACATCCCAATCATTGATAGTAACTCAATCTTTTGAGGAGCATCCACCTCATCCAAGTGCAACAAGATCGTCTAAGTGGAGACATGGGATATCTAAGGAGGCATCAGAGAGAATAACAAGTTTAGAGACAATGCATGCAATTGTGATTAGGGAGAGGATAATTAAATCTCTCCAACATTGTCTATTCGAATCAGTAACAAACAATGGAGGAAATTATGATGTGCACATCAACACAGAGCCAATGTGCACCTGCCTTGATTTCTAAAAAAGAGAGAGAGATATTGGTGGAAAACCATACTTGGAGCTTCCAAGAATTTATATTTCATTTTCATCTCTATGTTGGGATTACATGAAAATGAGGATATGCTTGTTAACCACATATTGGTTAACACATTCCTACGACAACTATGTTTACACACTTATGTAATGGGCACCGCTAATATATTGTAAATCTCATCATTTGATTAGGGAAACACCCTAAAGACACTCCCAAATATTGAGCTTCGAAGGACAGACAAGAGGGTCTTGGTCAGTTGGCCAAACCATAGAGAAAAGCCTTGTGACTATGTTTTGGGCGCCTCGGGTCACTTACTCTCGGGCGGCATAGTGGGAAAAGGCTTGGAACTATAAAAGCCAATTTCTCTTGTTTGTAACTCATTCTCCCATTTGTGCAATACTAGGTTACCAACGCGTTTATCTTCCGTGGAGATTTCACATGATCTTTGCAAGAGAGGTTGCATCACCCATTGGATTAGAGCAATTGGATTAGAGCAACTGCCTGGGTGTGATAATGAGTGCAGGAGGACGACGATGATGAGTAGCTACGGTGGAGCTCTTGAGCATTTCTCAAGCTTGGCGGCAGCGGATAGGCCACTTTCCACAACACGTTAGGGTGAGCTTAACATCTTTGGTGCCGCTGTTGAGGAGAGCCAATCCACTACTTTTCAAAGCTTTCTTTGCTTCGAATCTGATGGAGTCTCCTAGCCTGACCGGTGCCAGGTAAGCTCTTTGGCATGTTATTTTTTGGTTTTTTGATATCTTTTGATATTTTGTATGGATATTTTTATGTTTTTATTGTGATTTATTCATAGCTTTGTGTTTAGAGTAGGATTACTACAAGTTTGAGTGAAAAAACTTGAGATTTGGGTGGGGTGTCTAGAGAGCCTAATCAAGAGGGATTTTGCTTAAATCTAGACTATTTTTCTTAATTTTTAGCTTAATCTTGTTCCTTTTGCTTAATTACTTTGCATAAGTAGGTTAGCAATGTTAGATAGAACCCTAATCTATAAAAAAACCTTAAAAAACCATAAATTGTGTCTTACTTTTCACTAATTTTCACTAATCTACTGGTTAGTGTGTTTAGTGATGACGATGAACTTAAAGAGAGCGAAAAATCAAAAAAATGAGCCTACTAATTGGAATGGCATTATTGTTCTTAACACTTGCCTTGATCCAAATCCATGTTTAGTCCACTCCCATTAGGCCTTAATTAGCAAGAGTTAGCACTAATTAGGTCTTATTTGTCTAATTTTCCCTCTTTAGAGTGGGTTAATTAGAGACCTAATTAGTGAGATTAATTAGGAGTGATCACATCATTAGGTTAGACTAAACATTGCTAATCCACCTATCAAATTCCCATCCCTAAACTCCTCACCATCAGGAAGTAATTAGAGAGCAAAGAAGATGAGTAAATGGTGATTAATAGTGGAATTAAGAAGAATTAATCTTTAGTTAAGTTAGAGTGCCTCTAAATTAGTCAAAATCCACTAATTTAGAGGTAACCTCTAACTTTAGCTTTTTTCCACCTACCTTGCATTAATGAGGGGATCTTAGTTGTCCCCCACTCACTTCCCTCCAATTTGAAATTCAAATTTCAAACTTGCCACCCACGACCATTCACACCTAAGGCCATGGCCATATGCTCGTAAGCATAGGACGTACCTTCACGGGAAAAAAAAATTTAAATTTTTTTATTACCATAGTCGTACCTTCCTAAGCGTATGGCTGTACCAACCTAAAGCCTACGAGCAAACCTTCTTAAGTGTACGGACGTACTGACCAAAAAGAAGTTTTTTTCTAAAACAATTTGTCCACGGTCGTACCTTCCTAAGCATACGGACGTACCAATCTAAAGTATATGATTGTACCAACCTTTAAAAGCATACGAGCATTTTGCCCCAAAAAAATTCGAAAAAAACTTTGCCCACGATCGTACCTTCCTAAGTGTATGACTGTACCAACCTAAAATGTATGGGTGTACCTTCTTACGTGCATGGCCGTCCCAACCTAAAGCAAACAAGCATACCTTCCTAAGTGTACAGACATACCATTCCCAATAAATTAAAAAAAACAATTTCCACGGTTGTACCTTCCTAAGTGTATGGTCGTACCTTCCTAAGTGTATTGTCATACCTTCCTAAAGCGTATGCGATACCTTTCTAAGTGTATAATCGTACCTAAAGCGTACGGATGTACCTTCTTAATTGTACAGCCGTACCATCCTAAAAGTTTCTTTCACAAAAAAAATTACCACGATTGTAAGGCCACGAACGTACCTTCCTAAAGTGTATGTGCATATGCTTCTAAGCGTATGGGCATACTGTCTTGAAAAAACTTTTTTCTAAATGTTTTTTTCCCGATCGTATCTTCCTAAAGCGTATAAGCATACGTTTCTAAGCGTACGGACGTACCGTTCCCCAAAAAATATCCTCAAATTATTTTTTCAAAATTTTCAAAATTTCCAAATCTTTAGTGGTGCTTATGGTCTACCTCCTTGACCCATTAGGGTCGTTTTTACATTCATATCACGCCTCAAAAGACCATTTTTTACCTTAAGGATTTGTTTTGCGAAGAGAGGGAAAAATTGAGTGACAAGCACTTAATAGATTGTTTCCTCTTAGGCTTGCATAATCCAAGGCTTCACGACCACATGTTGGTCAAGGATTTGTTTTGCGAAGAGAGGGAAAAATTGAGTGACAAGCACTTAATAGATTGTTTCCTCTTAGGCTTGCATAATCCAAGGCTTCACGACCACATGTTGGTCAAGGATCCCTCCACCTTTGATCAGGCCTGCAAATGGGGATCTTTCTCAATGACAACATGCGAGAAAGCTATTCCAGTAAATTGGCCACCGTGCCAATGACAACCCAAAACTTTTTTGTAACATTACCTTCCTCTCCTCCTGGGCACCAAGCCTTACTGGTGGCACCACCCCCAACTAACTACTCACACATAGCACCACCGTGACCTTCTCTAGTGCCCGTCTTTCCATTCTAACCGTTGCCTCTCCAAGAAAACCCCATTTCTCATGGAAAGATTCCAACCAGGTCCATTGTTAAACCCCTGGAGCCCATGCGCTCCGCCATCCCTAAGGCACCTGTAACATCTCATCTCCCTTTGCCAATGCCTCCCATGGACCCTAAACCAATTGTGAACACTATAGGTGCACCCACCCCAGCAGGGAAACCACCTCTTTTGTGTTTCCTTTGCCAAGACCCCATAGAGTGGCTGAATGCCCTCAAAAGAAGCACCTACCAGTGACACCACAATGTCATGTTTGTGGAATCAACCATTACTTTAAGGATTTTTCTTTGCAATCAGTTTCTCACTCCATAGTCGAAGGCATGCCCTCCCTTAACTTGTTGAGTGTTCAACATGGGAAGATATACATTGTCCCATTGAATGTCGTCACAGGATTGTCGGCCAACCTAAAGAAGGCCACACCCCAAAAAAAGAAACAATGCTCTAAGCACATTCGCAAGGGTGACGATCGGGTGAGCATCCGCACTGGCTCAGCAAAGACCACATCCTCCTACTTCGAGAGCGATGATTGTGCCGAACTGCCACACCCTATGCCAACCCCCAAAAACTCACCAAACGGAAAAAATGGCAAGCTGCATATCCCAATGCCATCCTTTAGAAGCAACGTCTTTAGGAGGCCCAAGCACTGGTAGAGAACTACCAGGCTCAACTTAAAGCGTCGCCCATTTTTGTGACCTTTGACCCAGTACCTGAGTGCGCACTATCCCCCATAGAACCTGAACTTTAGCACCACGTAAGGCAGGAGCCCCCGTGTATGCTCCAAGCCAAGGAAGATCCATTTGCCCAACATGAAATTGACAAACAAAAATCTTGGCCCCCACGAGTGCCTCCTAATCCTCTAGTGCCTATTTCACAAGAGAAAAAGTCCAACTCCCACGTTCACATCAAACAACTCGATGCGAATAATGACACGGAGTTTGATAGAGAGTCACGAGGTGCCCACACAAGATTTTCTGAGGTCTTTTACCCTCCTATGGCACTCAAATCTCAACCTCCACCCCCATCAAATAAGGACCAAATTAAACTTCCATATACTATCATTGGTCCACCTTATGAGATCAAGGCCTCGCACCTGCATGATGGAAGTTCCTCATCAACATGACCTGGCTGGCCTCTCAGCCTTCCTTTTCTCCCAAATCCAAATACCCATTAAAACCTTGTTAAAAGGTAGTCCAAGTAATGACCTTAGGGATTGGATGGAACGAAAACTACAGGCTTCTGTGGAGGAGTAAGCTAACTCAGATTCCTCGGATGAATCTGAGCCCCATCATCCTGAACTACTCCATCACCACAACCCACAACCCAAAGATGCACCAACAATTCGAGTAAATGCGCTAGGACACTACTTTGAAGGTGATGACACAAACGCAGCCCTGCCCATCTCCTACGGACATGTGGGAGTTGGGTCCATAGCACTACAAGTGCAATCAACTCTGCTAACAACACATCTACCCTCAAGCTTCCACACACGGCAATGTAACGATGATCCTTTGGGCTGGGGAGTGCATCAAATCTGATCACCTTCCCACACCAATTGCTTCCACAAAGGGTAGTCTCTCACCCCCAATAATAACTGGTAAAACTGCCCCCATACTAGATTGGTGGTCCGACTGACAATGGCCCCCATACTACCACCAAAACTAAACCCACCAAGAATATGGATTGGACTCCTGACCGACAATGGCCTACAACGGTTGGCAAGATCACATATATCCTATGGTATATACTAATCTCATATTCTTGGAGGTGTGGAAAACTCTTGGAAAATCCACACTAACAAAAGAACACACTTACATTCAAATATCACATGAAATGCGTCTAATGACTGTTGGGTATTTCATTCCTGAAATTTCTATTAATAATAACCAGTTAGAGTGTAGATTTCATGTCATAGATGCAGGCGCACTCCAAGACTGGGTAATCATTAGAAAAGAGTGGATTGATGCCACTCACTACCAAATCAATTGGCGTGAAGAAACAGTCACCATGAAAATCAATGGAAAAAAGGTCACAGTCCTCTTGTGTCCCCAAGAGGAAATTCTACACACCCTCACCCTCGACTGCCCTTCCCGCTCACACCCCATCCTCATCACCAAAAATCTCCCCTATTCCCACACCTGTTTTAAAACCCTAAGATCTCTCTAGATAATTGTTATGCATAAACATGCGTAAATCAGGCATAAACTCAACCACCCAACCACCCCCGAGCCCAAGGGATGCACACATGAATCATAAATGAAATACATCATATCTCTACCTTGATGTCCCATACCATCAAGAGGTATAACACAATCCAATAGCATGTAGCTATTGGATTGTGAAATACATCATACCTCTACCTTGATGTCCCATACCATCAAGAGGTATAACACAATCCAATAGCATGTAGCTGTTGTGTGAAATGGTAGGTGAGTAGATATGGACCTCTACACAAGAGACCATAGCATAAGCCTCCAAGCCCCCAAGCCTCCCTTGAGTGTGCCCCCGTGCCCCTATTATATAGGAGGGCCCTCAAGTGACTCTTGACTTTCCATTTCCCATGTGTGACCCTTGGATGCCTGACCCTAACCTTAATCCTTAAGGTTAATCCTAACCCATGCTCCACTAGATCTTGTTCCCATGCTCCCATGCTCACAAGCCTAATGTGGGGGCTAGCCTCCTAGTATATGCACACATAATGGGTATATAACATAACACACATAATGTACATATAACATACTTCCCCTCTCTCAAAACATTGCACTCTTGCAATGAAAAGAAGAAGAACTGTGCTGAACAATCTCAACCGACTCCCAAGTCAAATCCTCTATTTCCCTATCATAATTTTAACCTCAAGGATTAGTCAACTACAAAGTTTCCTTTCCCTAAATTCAAGTACCTTATCAGGTTCATGTGGAACATAGGATATATAATCGACTTCAACATAGGATATATAATCGAGTTCTTGAGGAGTAACTATGTTATCCTTACCTCCCAGTTTTCCTTTCAACCTATTGATATGAAAGACTGGATGAACTCTAACATGTGGAGGTAGTTTTAAGTTCAAACGCAACCGTGCTAATCCGATGTATAACTCGAAAATGGACCACAATATCTAGGAGATAAATTCGAGCATTTTCCCATTGACAAAGTCTGAAAATCTTTAGGAACATTAAAATAAACCAACGCTCCTGGTTCAAAAGACCGAGATGAGCCTCCCCTATCATCATAAAACCATGCCCTATCTTGAGCACTCCTCCTGATAGAATCCCGAGCTTCGGTCAGCATTTCCTACATATCACATAAGAAATCCCTCGATGAGTCAAGCTGCTCGATGTCCTTATTAAGACCGACATCAATAGGTGCCCTGGGTTGATACCCATACATAAGTATGCACGGACTAGAAACCAATAGCCGTATATTTAAAATTGTTATAGGCAAATTCCATCATTGGAAGATATTTTTTCCAATATGGTGATTTTCTAGAGACATATGCACGAAGCATATACACTATAATCTGATTCATACGCTCTGTTTTCCCATCAGACTGCGGATGATCAAAGCAATTCACATTCAAAGTAACTTCCTCATTGTAAACCATTGGGAATAAAGTAGGAAAACATGGCATTATAACAGCAGAAACCAAGGGATTCATCGGCGCCCCGACATACCCACATCTGCATATGGAATAATCGACGTCCCGAGTTACCCATATCAACATAGAGAGTCATCAGCGTCTCGACGATAAGTCACATATGTCCATCCGTAAACAATCAAGTTGACTGTATAAATCACCTAAAGTACAGAACTAGAAAAAGAAATACCAACAAAGGAAGAATCCAAATTTCCTTATCCGAACACAAGATAAACTTGTTTGAACTCTAAAGAAAGAGATTTCAACAAGTGAAAATGCCGATGAGATTACCCTCATCAAAACATGCACGCTATAGATAAAAGAAGTTTATCTAGAGAATGCCCACAGTATAACTTCTAGTGAATTTAGAAAATGAGATTGTCTTTGAATGTTGAGGTCAACATGCTAAGTGATGTAAGCAAAGCAACAATCTTGAGCCCAAATTATCCCATAAGATAATATATGTGAGGGATCACTAGCGTCCCATACCACCATGATACCACCCATACATACCTTAATAATTTCAAACTCCCTAGTATGCCATCTAGGAAAATATGAATAAAATCTTGTATAAAAGGAATAAGATGGCCTTATCCAGACTTTCACATACTAAAACTTGTCTCTATATACCTGAGACTACATCAAGGAATAACCCTTATCGAGTACATCATTTTAGAAAAGAATTTTGAATTATTGGCGCCTTTCTAATGATAACTACCCAAAACACGATAAAGTTAGGGTAGAAAAATAACTCACCTAGATACATAAACAACTAGGTATCCGAGTTGGAATATGTACAAGAGTACAAGAAATATACTCCAAAATTATGTGTAAAAAACGAAGGCAAATGCTACCTTCAAAGCACATGAAATTATGCAAAAGATCAAAAGATCCTTATAAAACCATGGATAAAAGCATAGAAGCTCCTCGAATCCATGAAAACCATAGTTAATCATAAAAATCAATGCATACCATCTAATGGACATTAATCATGCCGAAAGAAGCATTGAAATTGGTGGCCAACTCATCAATCCGGAGTATACGAACATTGTGTTGTTCAAATAAAACTCCAAAGTGAGAAAGTGAAACACGTGTATAACACTCAATAAAAAACCCTTAGACACAAGTGATCTAGGTAGAACCTGATGAGTCCATATAAAACTTGGAAAACATCCAATAAAATCCACCAAAACAAACCGATAAACTAACCTATGATAGAATTTGTCTTAGGCTTAAGAAATTAAGCACAAACCACACTTAAATAAGTGCAAAATAAATTATCATAGAAAAGTGTCAAAGGTGAAACACACTTTGAACGCAAATTATAGCCATCAAAAGAAATTAAGGAACATGTCCAAAAAGAATGGCTAAATAATGGTAAAAAATCATGAATACATCATTTAGAAATAATCCAAACATAAATATCCATGTCCAAAAAGAATGGCTAAACAATGGTAAAAAATCATGAATACATCGTTTAGAATTAATCCAAACATAAATATCCATTAATATGAGATATAATCGTATTAATAATATGCGAATAACCCGCATCTATCTAATGTTAGCACGAGAAAACGTACTTCAACATTAAATAACCCTCGAAAATATTAAATTCTTGAGAGAAAGAATTGTCATGATTTTTTCCTAATTTTTCCTAATTTTATAGGGCCTCAAAATATGATAATTTTGAATTCCACCAAATCTATCTTATGGCATTCCAAACCTATATTTTTTCAGAATATTTTTAGCAATTTAATTTACCAAAATATCATTGATATTTTAAAAATATCAAATTTTTAGGATTTCTAAAAATAATTTCTAGAATATTCCTAATTTCTCCTGAGAATCCCATCGTTCACGAAATTGCCAATTCCGCCCGACAATTCTCAAATCCAATGAAAATTTTTAATTTTAATTGATTTTTTAATTTTCTGGATCAAAAAATATATTTTAAAGGAATTTGAATGGTCACGGGCGCCCAAATGGACACACCACATGCCAAACACCAACCCCACATTTTCTCAAAATTTAAAATAACCTTTGTCTAATTTTTTACTAATTTTTCAAGAATTTTTTAAAAAAATTAAATTACCCCGAACGCATTTTAGAATACGAACAGTCAAAAAATTTCAGAATTCCAACGGTTTTCTCGGAATACGGAAAGCCAAAAGTTTTGGGAAAATTAAAAGACAAAAAAAATCGGAATGTGAAAGGTCAAAAGTTTTCGGAATACCGAAGGTCAAAAGTTTTTCCGGAATTCGGAAGCCAAAAGGTTTCGGGAAAACGGAAAGCCAAAGGTTTTCCGGAAGATGAAAAGCCAAAAAATTTCAAGAAGAATTTTTCAGAAAATTTCTAGAGAATTTTTATCTCAAATTTCACATTTTTTTGGCTTTTTTTCCAAGCTTTTTTTAAAAAAAATTTCCAAAAGCTTTTTTTAATAATAAAAAAACTCATTTTTTTAATAAAATAAAATAAAAATAATAATAAGCTTTGGATATTGATTTTTTAAAGGGGGGGCGATTTTTTCGCCGGCTGGCTGCAGTGTAGCCCCCTCCCGTCAGGAATGAGAGAGAGAGAGAGTGAGAAAATCCCTCTCTCTTCTCCCTTCTTTCCTCTCCATCTTTCTCTCTTCTCCCTTCTTTCCTCTCCATCTTCTCCCTTCCATTTCTCTTTCTCCTCCCCTCTTTGTTAACAGAGGGATTATCTTTAATCATTTGATTAAAGTTTTTAATACATTACTAAATCATAATTAACATTAATTATGATTAATGTTTTAAAAAATCCTTTTAAAGAGAATTTCTCGCGGAAAAAAGAAGGAAAAATCAGATTTGAGAGGCGGAGAGGATCCCACGCACACGAGAGAGCATTTCATGCATCAACATGCTGTCCCCTACTGCATTTGAGCAGAAAATTGATAGCATACCCACAAAAAAACCCGTAAAAATATATAAAAAATATATTTTTAATCATAAAAATGCTCAAAAAATTCTAAAAAAATTAGAAAAAAAATTCCTAAAAATTCTAAGAATTTAGGGAATCAATTATACCAAAAATATCCACAATAAAATATGTGGTATTTTTGTAAAAATTTCTATTAATGCTTATTTTAAACCATAAAAAATAGGAAAAAATAGCATTAAACTCACGGAATTCCCCCGCAACGTCGATTCGTCCTTTGAATTGTAGTAACACGCATTCCAATCACCATATCAACGATCCATGTGAAATTTATCAACACAAATCAACAAAATAATATTTTTATTAGTAAATATTAAAATTTACTAAAAAAAATCAACAACAATTAAATAGAGATTGCTCTAATACCACTGTTAAAACCCTAAGATCTCTCTAGATAATTGTTATGCATAAACATGCATAAATCAGGCGCATAAACTCAACCACCCAACCACCCCTGAGCCGCCCAAGGGATGCACACATGAATCATAAATGAAATACCTCATACCTCTACCTTGATGTCCCATACCATCAAGAGGTATAACACAATCCAATAGCATGTAGCTATAGTGTGAAATGGTAGGTGAGTAGATATGGACCTCTACACAAGAGACCATAGCATAAGCCTCCAAGTCCCCCAAGCCTCCCTTGAGTGTGCCCCATGCCCCTATTATATAGGAGGGCCCTCAAGTGACTCTTGACTTTCCATTTCCCATGTGTGACCCTTGGATGCCTGACCCTAACCTTAACCCTTAAGGTTAATCCTAACCCATGCTCCACTAGAGCTTGTTCCCATGCTCCCATGCTCACAAGCCTAATGTGGGTTAGCCTCCTAGTATATGCACACATAATGTGTATATAACATAGCACACATAATGTACATATAACATAGCACACATAATGTGTATATAACATAGCACACATAATGTACATATAACAACACCCCATGCCTCACCAAAATTGGTCTAAATGCCACTGTTGACACCATCCCCAATAATGAAAATCAAGCCTCGTCGTCGGCCATTCTCCCTCAACTCTACATCCTTGACCACCCACACTACAAGCACCCCAACCTCATACCTTTATCATGACAATCAATGGTAGGTATCGAAGAATCTTCCTGTAGCTCAGGGTTTCTACGATTGCCTCACAGAACTCTCGATTCCCAATTAGCCATCTATGAAACCCAAGTGCAAGAAGCCAACAAAGCCAACCACAACCAACCCTATGTCAAAGTTTCAATGTTGGCTTGTCCTTGACTGCTTGTTATGAGCACAAGGCTGCTATGAAGGCAACACTTGCCTTTGGCTACCCAAAAATACCGCTTGTGCTCATCCACCACAACATCTCCCCAAGAAGCTGTGATAAAAGGCCTCACGCCCACCGATTTAGCAACCCCATGCATAACAAATCCAACAACGCTAGGTGCCTACCCATGTGCTCAAAGCTCAAGGCTTCCATGAAGGTAACACACACTTGTGGCTCCCTAAGCCACAATCAAAAGCCTATCCTCTGTGTCGACAACCTACTCCTCGCTCAAAACCTTGTTGACCACAAACCATGAAACCTCAACAACCCCGGACCTTCATCACTCGACAACGATGGGTGTCCAAGAGCATATTAGAAGCTCAAGGCTTTCATGATGGTAACTCCATCATTTGGCTCCCAAGGCATAACCCTCAGTAGTTTGTCCAAACCACACCAACCAAGCCAATACATGTTTGCCTGCATGATGATGGTTTGGCAACCAATGGGCGAACAAGTCCCCTCTTCCTCAACTCAATTCTACGGACTTGCCCACGGTGATTAGGACTACAGGCACACCTTTTTCCCTCGCCCATGCACAACACCTACAATTCTCACAGGGCTCTGTCCTATGCGCACACACGCACAAAAGATCAGTATCGATAGCCATCTAGGTATATCTCTTGATGGGGGGACCATGGTGGATGCAAGCCTGGTCAATGGTATGACCCATCACTTGGATCTTCGTAATCACCCCTACTTCACCCTAATAACTATGCTTCATGACTAATCCTTCCTACCCATAACTTCTTCGGCTTAACACCAATGGATCCTCACCATTAACTATACCACTAGACTATCAACACAGGATCCCAGAGCTCCAATGACAGAAGAAGACAACCCACAACAAGAAAAAGAGAGAACACCACAACCCGATAATGCAACCCCCATGGGAGCCAAGATACCCATCATGGTGTCTTGACAAAGATCCTAGAGCCTCATTAACATCGCTATCAACATACAACATCTTGGAGCGCAAGAAATTTCCATGCAAGTTGCCTTCTTATCCCTTCAAAATTCCCCCCTTGCCACTTTCTTACTAACACCATGTTTTACTAACCCCTCCTTAATAATACCACCTACCACTTGGATATTGGTCATTAAGTATTCCGTGCTATAGTCTCCTCATTCAAGTACTCTAACTCCTCTAAGGAGGATTTCCCATTCGTAAAGGTGACAAAAAAGAAAAACACCAAAAACAAAATAAAGAGTACTACTGGGCACATACAAGAAAGAAGATTCATAAGAACCCATCATGCTAGCTGGATACTTAATTCCCAGTACTCCACTGGCTTCTTTCCATCTTACTAACTCCACCACTCCCTCTCATTTCCAGAGAGACATGAGAACCAACCAAGTGCGATGCCTCCCTCCATTTCTCCACAACCTCTTATCGATCATGAGGACGCGATAGAGTTTAGGAAGGGGAGTATGTTAACCACATATTGGTTTACACATTCCCACAACAACTATGCCTACACACTTTTGTAATGGGCACCAATACTATATTGTAAATCTCGTCATACATCTCATGAGGGAAACACTCTAGATATGCTCCCAAGTATTGAGCTTTGAGAAGGACAGACAAGAGGATCTTGGTCAGTTGGCCAAACCATAGAGAAAAGCCTTGTAATTATGTTTTGGGTGCCTCGGGTCACTTACTCCCCAACACCCTAGTGGGAAAGGGCTTGGAACTATAAAAGCCAATTTCTCTTGTTTGTAACTCATTCTCCCATTTGTGAAATAGAAGTGGAGTGTACTCTCTCCCTCTCTCTTACAACTCTAATTTAGCATGTGTGGTGTGCTTAGGGTATAGGAGTGCTAATCACTTGTTTTCTCTTGCTTCATCTCTCCCTCTTTCTTGAATGATTAGGCTACCAACGTGATCATCTTTTGTGGAGATCCCACATGACCTTTGCCGCAAGAGAGGCTGCACCACCTGTTGGATTAGAGCAACCGCCTCAATGTGACAACAACGAGTGTGGGAGGACAGTGGTTTGACGAATGGTTACGGTGGAGATCTTGAGCATTGCTCGAGCTCAGCGCGGGGATAGGTAACTTCCCACAACGACACTTTAGAGTGAGCTTAACAATGCTCATGCACTAACCTACCGTTTCTAGTGTATATGTTTTCTTACTTCTTTTCCACCCTAAGAATAATACTTAATAAAGCATAACAAGTTACACATTTTTTCCCTTTACCACCCTAGGATCAGTACTCAGTAACACATGCTGCAATTTTTTGGCATGCTCATTGTATAGGCATGAGTTGCTTTGCTATGGAAACTTCATTAAATGATATATTTATGACCTTATCTTATCAATAATCGGATTTGTGGGTATGATCCTTGTTGAGATATCAAGTTTAACTAGTGTGATGGGCCCACCTAGGTGACTGCTCTAACTTATGGCACTAGCATGGTTGGTGGAGATTATGTTTGATATGTTGCTAGTGTGTGGATGATAGGTTGTGTGGTGACAACCTTCCGTACATCACTACAGTATGGCATAGTTATAGGGCAGGAGCTCATATTGATGATGAGTTCACACTAGAGAGACCTATTATGTTTTAGTTAAGTACATATATTTAGTGTACTCTTATCTTTTTTATTATGTATGGTTATTGAGAGAAGAAGAAGATAGAAGAGAAAATTCAACCATTCATCTCTCTCTCTTGTGTGTTGTTGTTTCTTGCCTATTCTTGTGTGTGTGAGGGAAATAAATCTTCAACTCCATATCCCTACAATATTTTCATTATATTAGAGAATTAACTCACATGAAGAGCTCAAGAGGTAGCAAAGAAAGCGGTACATGGAGCAACTTGTTCTCTTACCTTCTTTGTTTTTGGTGCAACACCATTGCAGGAAGCTGCCTACAGCTATAGCTTGGACGTGATTTGAATTGTGTCAGATTAAGGAATCCTTCTAGCTGGAGGAAGAAGAATATATATTGTGCAATTAACTATGTTAACTGTAGGTTTGTGGCCAGATTTACATTTCAAGAACCGTTTTGCTTCTGCAAACTTTCGGAAACACTGTGTAGAAGTGTTGGTTTTTGGTCCGTGTGAAGTTCAGTGTAAAATTTTAGAATTGGTGTGCAGGTAATTTTTGCACTTGTTTATAGTATTTTTGGTGTTGTTGTATGTGTGTTAATATATTGTAACCACTAGGAGTGATAGTGTAGTACCACTATACAGTGCTCATTACAGGTTGATCTGATCTTTTGTTTACGGTTTGCAATTTGCAGAATTCTGGATGATTCTATTTGTGCATGACAAAATGTCTGACAATCTACCACTCACAAATTGTAAATGAGAAGCTTGAAAAGGATAAATTCCAAGCCTGGAAGTTTAGAACGACAAATTTCTTAATGAGGAAGGGCTAATGGAACTTCATCATAGGTGTTGAAAAGGAGCCAGTTGTTAATGAAGAGAACCAGACTCCATAATAGGTGCATCAATTTAAGGCATGATTTGAGAAGGCCAATAAAGTCATGTATTGGCTTTTAGTTAGTGTTTTCAATTCCATGATTGGGCATATTTAGGATGTAGACATGCCTAAAGATACATGGGACACCTTGGTGAACCTATACAACACTAGCACTAAGGTAAGGAAAATGCAGTTGAAGCATGAACTATATAATGTCAAGAAGAATAACTTAAAAATAAATAAATATACATTGAATATAAAAGGGATTTTGGATTCCTTTTGCTCTATAGGACTCATTAAAGATGACGACATGGTTTCGATAGCCTTAAATGGACTTGGGAAAGATTACAAGCCCTTTAAGACATGTGTGAATACTCAGGAGAACTTTCTAGGCTTCAAAGAGCCCATATCTCTTTTGATTAGTGAAGAGAGAGGACGTTGGGAGAAACATCTACCTCTAATAGAAAAAGAAGAATGACATAAAGAGTGGAAAGTTGTAGCAAGGAAACTATGCATCACATCAAGCAAACATGATGACATAAGTGAACAGTTATTTGTCATGCAACACATACTTAGTTCTATGATAGGGAATACATTAGGATCAAGCCTGATGTTTAATATGTGGATTTTGGATCAAGCAAACATGATGATGATGATAGAAGTGAACATTTATTTTTCATGCAACACATGCTTAATATATTAAGATCAAGCTTGATGTTTAATATGTGGATTTTGGTGCTTCAAAGCACATGAATAGTCATGGTGTCTGGTTCAGAGATATGCAAAAAATGCAGAAACCATGATATGTGGAAATAAGAGATGATACTATGCACCCTATTACGTATGTTGGTAAGGTGATATTATCTATGCAAGATGACAAAATGGAGTACTTAGAAAATGTTCCCAACATTATGAAAATGTACTTCATGTTCCCAACATTATGTGAAAAATCTTGTTTTAGTTGTGGAAAAATGGTTGAACTAGGTCTACAAGTGAGGTTTTAATCCTCAAGGATGCTTTGTGGAAGATTTTAAAGATCAATATTGCTTAGTTACAAAGGACAACATAAATGGTAGGATGTTCACTTTGGCTATAAGCATGCTTGAGGTGAAGGCAGCCATGTTTGTATGTGGAACATGTGTCATTGCAGATATTGACATTTGGCATAAGTACATTGGTCATGTGAACATATAACAGCTAAAATCATGTATGCCAAGAGAATTGTATGTGAAGCATGCGAGTTGGGTAAGCATTCCAAAAATGCATTTTTGCATGATAAGCACGTGAGTGTTATACATCCTGATGTATGGGGACTGACGAAGACTACATCAATTTCAAGGTGTAAGTATTATGTTTCACTTAGTAATGAAACATAATTCAAGTATTAGTAATGATCACACTAGAAAAGTTTGGGTTTACTTCACGAAGGAGGAAAGTGAGATTTTCACTCACTTTGAGAAATTCAAAGCCTTGGTTGAAAAGAAAAGGGAATGCCTATAAAAGGCCTAAGATCAGATGGTGGGAGAGAGTATTTCTCCAATGAGTTTGGTGATTTCTTGAGAGAGTAGGGAAATCAAGAGATTGTTCACATGTAGGTACACTATGCAATAGAACGGTGTTATAGAAAGGAAAAACATGCACATTGTAGAAGTTACGTGTGCCCTGAGAAGAATGTGCCTCATTATTTTTTCGGCAAAAGGAGTAAATACTACTGTGTACATTATGAACAGGACACCTAATATAGTTGTTCATGGTATAACACTTGAAAATAAATTTACAAGTAGAAAACATGCACATTGTAGGAGTTACCTGTGACTTGATTTCTGAGAAGAATGTGCCTTATTATTTTTAGACTATGAACAGGACCTCTATAGTTTTTCATGGTATAATATCTGAACAAAAATTTATAGGTAGAAAACTAGATGTTTCGCACTTCAAAGTGTTTGGATGTATTGCATATGTTCATGTTCTTGATGAAGTGAGAATGAAATTAGATCCAAAGGCAGAAAGATGCATCTTTCATTGGTTATTCTTTGGAGTAGAAAGGTTACAGATACTATAACATTACTACTCTTGAGATGCAAGTAAGTAGAGTTGTTTTTTTATGAGATGATGAGTAGTTGGTATGCACAAGGTAAGTCGGTTGAGGATATAAATGTAAGAAGCAATGATGTTGTCCCACATGTAGATAATCATAGGTAATTAGTGGACTAAGAGAGTCCTCTAGCAGTGGATCTTATGTTAGTCCATGGTTAGGAAGGCTGAGATAAGATGCAAAGATTTTTTATTTTCTTATGTAGTGAGATAATTTTTAAGATTCTTCCAAACCTAAGGGTTCATCTCTCTCCGTGATGGCCATTAACCAAACCAACACTTTGGAGATATTCATCTCCTTTTGCCATTGATGGCAATAGTTTACACATGGGATTCTATGGCCTTGGTGTATTAAAGGTTGATGACCTTTTCTCGCTCCTTGGAAGAGATAAAGGTTCTATATTCTTGATAATTTTGGAACCCAAGATACCATTGATGGCAATAGTTTACACATGGGATTCTATGGCCTTGGTGTATTAAAGGTTGATGACCTTTTCTCGCTCCTTGGAAGAGATAAAGGTTCTATATTCTTGATAATTTTGGAACCCAAGATACCACTTCTTAGTTTCACATATTGCCTTCAAATTTTGGTTTACGTTGCATTACTACAGTGTGCTTAACATATATATCGAATAATTTTTCTGCCATCCATTGTGGCATATCTCATGCCTAGTTTAGTTGGGAGGATGTTCATGGTTGCAAGGATGTGCACCTAATTCTTAGTCTTCTTAGTGTGGAAGAGAAGCAAACACTGAGAAGCAAGCACCTAATTCTCAATCTTCTTAGTGTGGGAGAGAAGAAAACACTAAGCTCTCACATTCCTGGTCCATGTTTTTACGTGACAGGTGAGACACATGTTAAATTAGTTTAGTGGTGTTATTTATGATTATCGAGTCTTCGGTAAAAGGTCCACCACTCATGGGATGTGTTTTCCATGTTCTCATGTTTACCTTGAGGGTTTCATTGCTTTTCTATGTGTAGATGATGTTGTTTGTGTCCCAATCATGAACCCTTCTAGTTTCTCTCATTCTACCAACTTTTTAGGCAAGTTTCTAGGGTCTACAACCAGTTCTTCTTGGTTTATGGTGGCGGGCTGAATATTCAATCCCTCATTTGGAGAGGATGAAGTGATGTTGGAAGTTGTTCGCATGAACGCTCTTGAACTTTCATGTGGTCATCCCTTGTCCTGTCTTCCATGACCTTCATCTTCTGGTTTTAGGGGTGACTTTAGCATGTTTTCACACTTTGGTGGTGGGTAGGACTTGGCAGATTGGTCTTTGTGCCCTTTTAGTATGAGAAGTTGAAGCTTGTCCAACTTTGTGAGTAGTGGATATCCTGCTATTTTGCATTTTAATCATAGCATAGAGAGGAACCATTCATGTCTGTCCCCCTATTGGATTTCACCTGCTAGCTGTAGACATAGGGTAGACATTATCACCACCTTAAACATAATGAGTTATGATTTAACATGGGGGACCTAGAGACTCTAATGTTCTAGGTAGATAGTGTCCCCTTTGATTCTCTCTTCCTCCCCTTTAGGTATTTTTATTAGGGCTAATTGGTTCATGGGGTCACCCTAGGAATGGGTGGTGATTGTGGCAACATAGGAGGCAATAAATGTAACTCAAGAACTCTTAACACCCCTCTTTGAGGCATGTACTTTCTTGTGTTAGCAAGCATGGGTCTTGTGTGGAGTAGGTAAAACTAGGTGATGAGCGGGTGGAGCTGGCTGGCTGGCTTTGAGGTTGATTCTTATAGGAATGGATGGCATCATCATGGTTTCCTACCCTCATGGAAAATGCACACCAGATTCCTCGTTGTCTAGGAGCACTTTGTGATTGTGTGGTTATCATGGCATATTGAACACTAGACCAACTCATATCTAGGCTATAGATGTGGTTGTCCTATGTTATCCTTTCACCCAACTTTCCATTGGGGCCACACACACTCTCACTTTTCTATTCTTTTTGGGTATTATTATGATGGGTGAGACCCAGTCGGTTTGCTCTATTTCGTAGATGAATTTGGCATCTCTGGAGTTAGTCGATCTCTTCATAGACGATCTTGGAGTACTTGGGGTTCATAGGATATGCTCTCTACTTTAGTAGCCTTGCTCCTTCCATCATGCTGGGGATGGTGTGTTTAATCACTTTAAGAGGTACACCTTTCATATCTATATATTTCTAAGTGAAGCAATCGTAGAATTCTGTGAGGAGGTCAGTAAGGTCCCTTTCTTCTTCTCTGGAGAGGTCATCCCCAATGTAGATGGGCCTCGGATCTTTCCCTAGACCTACTAAGTTGATCTCCTTAACTTTCGCCGACGGATCATCATAAGATGTTCTTGGCTTCTCGTCATGGATTCTTTAGGCCTTTTCATATTGTACAAAGAAGTCTCCTACCTTGTAGGCTTTGAAGTGTTAAGGGACCTGCTTGGTCTCTTTAGCTTTAGCGCTTTCCTCATCCATTCATTTTTTAGCCTCTTGCTTGTCTTGAGCCAACTTTTCATTTCGTGTTCTACGCAAGCACAACGTGATAAAGTTTTTGGGGTTCAGGTTGGGAGTCAACTGAGTCTTCTTTGTTAGTGGGTCACAGTAGTGTTAACTAGAATGGAGAACTCGTCAAGCTCCTTTTGCCAAATCTCATAGAATTTGGAATGTGTACTAATAGCCTTGACATACCTCAACTAATGTTCTTTCGATTCTATTTGGAAGACATAAGCTTCCTTTCCTTTGAAGCCATTTGTTTTCAAGGTCTTATGGCTGGATTTTACCTGTAATGTCCTTACTTCTTTGATGCTAACAGGTTTCTAGCTTGTTGCATCAGAGGCACACACATGAGGCTTTGTAGAGGGATGTGATTTCTTGCTTGTTTATCATGGCAAATCTTGTACCCGTGCATTTTGTAAGTATATACATTGTAGCAAGGATATGCATCCACAGTTCTCTGAGTCTTCCGACTCAGGGAGAGGTGCAAATTCCATGATATCCCTTTTGTCTTCCAACGTTTTATGGCATATTTGGCGTAGATGTATTGTTGTGGACCTAGCAAGTCACTAAATCATTTGCCATATTAGTGGTCACTAAATCTTCTACCAAGGGTCCCCTAATCATTGGATGGATCTTCCAAGTGCATAGGTTGATCTTTAGTATTCGATCTTTTTTCCAAATATATCCGTGTCCCAGTCATGGATCATCTTGATTTATCTTATAAAGGGCCGTCCTAGGAGACAAGCTACTGGCCAAAGTTCATCACCACAAAGGTGTGTTGGAAATCAGCTCCAATCATCTTAATCTTCAAATCTCGCAGAAGACTCATGGGCTTCGCAGTGTCGCCATCATCTAGTTTCAAAAAAACAATCAATGCAGTGTTATCCATAGGAGGTTTTTCCCATTTTTCCTAGCATCGCTTGGTAACAATTCTCACTCTTGTCACCATCTAGGATGGTGGTGACTTGAAGTTCATCAAAGCTAGGGGCAGTGTTGCATTGAGTACATCTTCTTTAAAATACTTCCGTAAAACAAGTTCACATGGACCGTAGGAACACTAGTAATTCCATTTAGCTCTATGGATCCTTCCTTATCTGTCTCCTTGGAGCTTCTCAGCTCTACCTACTCATCCATTCCTGGTCCAAGCCTTCCTTCCATCCAATTCTTCAAATCCTTCCATAATTTTGGGTTATCTTGAAGTAAGGTGCTAATGGGGAATCTAGATTTGTGAAGATAGAAAGGAAGAGAGACCACCAATATCTCTCAAAAATGGGTGTAGGTTTGTGAATCTGGTAATCCCTATTCATTCTTAGGCTTTTCAGAGTGTAGGGTATAGGGATATGAACATTAGTGTTTGATCTTCTTGGGTGTTCATCCCTTAGATGCTTAAGATATGCAGCAACAGTTTCCCCACCTGCTGGTACGTAATTGTCATAGCTTTTGGTTCAACTTCTTGGGGGAGATCCTTGAACAATACTTGGCCATTGTTGAGGTTTCTATTAAGCTCTTAGGTTTCATTAGTGGTTGGTTTTATGTTAGGCATAAGAGGAATTTCCTGCAGTTTGAACTTCCTGAGGTTTCTCCTCCAATCGAGCTTGACATTCCTTGACTAGCTCCTAAGCGCCTTTAGCCTACCTTTCTCCTCAATTGTTTTTGGATATTTAGCTAGCTTCTTGGGTAGATGAATAGGGTCTATTTTCTCCCTTTTTTGAGGGGTGGATGGTAGTATCTTTTCTTCATCAAATGAGAAAGATGACACATTTGTAGTCGTCCCCTCGTCGAATCCACTTTTTATAGTAACACAGCTATCCCCTTTACCAATTTTTGTGGCCTTTTTCTTTTAGGAGCTCTTAGTAGTTCGTGCTTGCTCAAGAACTTCCTTAGAAGACAAGATTCTTGCATGTCCTGGGGCATCTTGCTTTTGCAAAGTAGACGGTTCCATAGTAGTAGCAACATAAGCTACGACTCTCCTTCTTCTTTGCATTTGTGTGATTGCATCAAGAGGTATTGTGTGGATGAAGCTATCCAGTACACTCAACAAGTTAACGCTGGTAATCGGTTTAGCTTCATTTCCCTTCCCCATTACACCAGCTCTTAAATAGAAAATCCTAGTACATATGGTCTATCCCACATTTTGTGTATAAGTGAGTTAAGGTGGGAGTTACTTGTCATCCCTTTCTTGATTGAACATTCAACTATCAATGAGGTCCAACATAGTGATAGCATTACATAGGTGGTCGTTTAGGCAAACTATTCAAATCTTGCCCCCGCAGTGTTATGGTGGTTGTTAGGTACATAGGGTACATGTGCTCACCCTCCTCACATAATGACTTAGGATTTGTGGGGGCAAGCTGCTTGGCTTAGGGGGTTTGAAGATGGTGTTGTTGGTAGCTTCTTCCTCCTCACCTTCTTTAAAAATTTTCATCAAGGTCAACTGGTGAATAGGGGTCACTCGAGGTAATGGTGGTTGTGGTGGAAGGAGTGGAGGGGGAAAGGGTACTTTGGGCACCTTGAGGATTCCTTATTAGGCCACTTCATGCTAGGTTGAGGTGCATTATGATGTGCTAGTGCTAGTAAAGCTAGCAGTTGCCTTGGATTAAGTGGCAACACCTGTGGTAGAGGCCCTGCTTTAGCAGCTATTTGGTGGTAGTAGTAATTTGATGTTTCATGATCACCCCATCTTTGGTAGTAAAAGCATAATAGAGAGTTAGCCTGGGCCTCAAATGTGGACATTCCATAATAGTGTGGTCAGATCAGAAACCACACTAGTTCTCTCTCTAGATAAAGATGAGGTTGCCCAGCTTGGTCACAACCTTGGCCTATTATCCATTGCTGGGTCATTTCTGCATTAATTCAACTAATTGCTTCACCTATTGTCTCCTAAAGAGGATTCCTTTCCCTTTCCTTTATGATTTCATGCTTGTGGTTTTGAGAAGGAAGCTTCAAAAGTGTCCTCATACAAAGAGAATATAGGGGTTTATGCAAGGCTACATCTTCAATTCCATGTAGGAATCGACCGATTAGTCTTTCATCAGAGAACTTTTCTCTATCGGTACAGTGAGAGTGAGGATATCTCACCCAATTGATATAGTCCCCCCTTCAGGTTTACATTATGTAATTGTTCAATCAGACTCCATCGAGTTTTCTATCTCGACTATCCTAATTTAAAATATTCTTTTAAGGCATCAAAGGTAGCCTTATCCTCTATTTTTAGTGTAATTAGAACCACTGTCGAGCTTTTCCATCTAGGGTGAGGATAAAGGTACTCACCTTAACCTAATCTTCCACGTGGCCAAATGCCTCATAGATTTTGTAAGATTCCTCCCGAGCCTCTCAAGATGGCCAGCATCTTCCCCTGTAATCAATCCCCTCCTCAGAAATATAAAAGATCTTGTTTCTAATTGTTTTAAACTAGAGAGAGAAAATATTCTAGAGAGAGAATATTCAGAATTTGAATATTTTTAGATAAAAAATATCTCATCTTATTAAAATGAATTTTCCTGAAACAAAAATTCAAAAAGAATTTTCCAATGTGCAATTGGAATTAATTGGAAATAGGTATAAAGGACCTTAGCCTAAGGGTCTAGATTTTCAGAAATTTTTGGATTATGGTCCAATTAAGGTTCCTTTGGGCCAATAAGATCAATCCATGTGTGGGGAGGAGATAAATCCAATTTTGTAAAAGAAGATACCCAAAAATGGGTAAATGCTCACATAAGATGAAGAGTTGACTATGTACAAGGTTTATTAGTAAGAAACTATGAGCAATATTAAAAATATGAGATATTTGGGTATCCAAAAATGAGTAAATGCTCACATAAGATGAAGAGTTGAAAATGTACAAGGTTTATTAGTGAAAAACTATGAGCAATATTAAAAATATGAGATATTTTGGGTATCCAAAAATGAGTAAATGCTCACATAAGATGAAGAGTTTAAAATGTACAAGGTTTATTAGTAAAAAACTATGAGCAATATTAAAAATATGAGATATTTTGGATATAATGATTCCATTTTGACACATATGTAAGGAAGGGGAGTCCATTAAAAGAGGTGCATATTTCACATGCTTGAATGAGTTTTAAACTCATAAATAATGTGATATTTTATCTCTCCTCTCTCCTAATTCAAGTCTAGCTGTAAAAAGTTAGCTCAACTGACCTAAAAATGGTCAAAAATTGACCAAACTGAGTTGAAAAATTCTAGAATCAGTTTGTTTGGTTAGGAGCTCACTTTTTCCTATAAATAGAGGCCTTCCCCTTTGTTGAAACTCAACAATGTTTAATGCATTGTTACTCTACTCCACCCAAGCCAAGAACTATGAATTTGTTAATAATTCATTAGTTTTTGACATTTCCCTCTTCCAAAGATTGGTTGGCCACTCTTGTTCAAACAAGAGTTGAACCCTCAAACCATCAAGCCAAAGGAAAGCTATCAAAGTCATTAGTAAGTTGGTGATTCTTCTTTTCTTGCACTTATTTTATGGATGTTTATGGTTTCAAATGAGTTTTATGCTTTATGTCTTCTCTATAATGTTAGGCCTCATTACAAAAGGCATTCCTCTCTCTTCTCTAGCAAAACCAACCTTTCTCTATCCTAGGTGAATGGTTAATTGATTAATGTCAAATTTTTAGAAGTTGTTTCAAGTAAATGGATAAATGTTTACTTTAGAATAATTTCAATACTTTGGTGTACTTTTAATTAGTTCTAAAGACTTAGGAACTTGAAAAATGGTCAGCCATACAAAGGAGGTTATGGAAAGGCAGTATAATGATACACGTGGATGCGTTTATTGTGGTAAGCCTGGACATGTGTAGGCAGATTATTATAAGAAGCAGGCTGACATGCAAAATGGAAAATTACAGCAAAACAACTATGCATCCTTGAGCAGAAACAATGAGGATAATGAAAGGTTGTTTGTTATGCAGCATGTCGTTAATGCCATGTCTGAAAATGTTGAAGCAGCACATAAAGATGATGTATGGTACGTTGATTCAGGTGCTTGGAACCACATGACAAGTCATGGGGAGTGGTTCAAGGAGATGAAAAACCTTGAAAGACCAGGTTTTGTGGAAACATGGGATGACACTGCTCATCCAATTACCCATGTTGGAGATATGCCATTGTCTATGCTGCAGGATGGCAAAGTGAAGTACCTTGCAGATATACTTCATGTTCCGAACATAACAAAGAATCTAGTTTCAGTTGGCCAGATGATTGAGCAGGGTTTGCAGGTTTGGTTTACCCTGATGTGGTTGTTATGTTGAAGACTTTAAAGACAAGTGCAGGTTGGTTGCAAAAGGCAAGAGAGTGGATAGAATGTTTACATTGAATGTAAACATGCATGAAGTGAGTGCTGCGATGTTTGCAAATGGTTCAAGAATTATTACAGACACAGACATTTGGCATAAAAGAATTGGACATGTGAATATGCAGAGAATGAAGTCTACGCAGACTAAAGGAATTGTGACAGGGCTGCCTCGGGGGGTGCACCTCAAAATATGTAAGTCTACCACGTGCGATCATTAGGTGGGGTTTTTTTAATCCAAAATATTGGATAAATTTACAGAAATACAATTACAAGTGGGATATTTTAATTGCACTTTGGAAAAAAAATGTAAGTTTATAAAGAAAAAGGGGTAGTTTTATTAGCTCAAAATTCACAGATAAGGGGATTTTTAAATACCGCTTGAACGCACGTCGTAGGAGGGGCTTCCATATAGTGGACCCCCCGAGAGGGCTGCCAAAGTTTAAAGTTGAAGGTATGCAGAAAATATGTGAAGCATGCCAATTTGGAAAGCAAACAAAGCATGTATTTTCACGTGACAGAAATGTGAGCAGAAATGCACTAAATGTTGTGCATTCAGATGTATGGGGTCCTACGAAGGCCATGTATATGGGAGGTTGCAGGTATTATGTGACATTTATTGATGACCACACAAGGAAAGTGTGGGTATACTTCATGAAGGAGAAGAGTGAGGTGTTCACTCATTTTCAGAATTTCAGAGTTATGGTTAAGAAGCAAACAGGGAAACATGTAAAGTGCCTAAGGTCAGATGGAAGGGGAGAGTACTTCTCCAATGAGTTCTGTGAATTTTTACAGAAGAATGGTATTCAGAGACAGTTTACATGCAGATACACTCCGCAGCAAAATGGAGTTGCTGAGCGGAAAAACAGGCACATTGCTAAGATTTCGCGAGCATTGACGGGAGAGAAGAATATGCCGCATAGCTATTGGGCTGAGGCTATTTCTACAGCAATTTATATCATGAACAAGACTCCAACTGCAGCCATACATGATGTAACTCCAGAGGAGAGGTTTACTGGCAGAAAACCTGATTTGTCTCATCTGAAAGTCTTTGGATGCATTGCATATGTGCATGTGCCAGATGAGCTGAGAACTAAGCTGGATCCAAAAGCTAAAAAATGTGTGTTTATTTCTCCCATTGACATAACCCTCCATTTGTACACCCTCAATTGTCTCAATTCTAACCGACCCTTGAGGTGTGATCTCGGACACTCGGAAGGGTCCTAGACCTGTATACTTGAGTTTCTTTTTTCTGGTTCTCCCTACACCATACATGAGGACAAGGTCCCCCATTTCCAGTTCATTTTGTTTTGAGTTATTATCGAACCAATGTTTTCTTTGTAGTTTTTCGACCATAAGTCCATGCGATGCAATTAGTTTTGTTTCATCAAGCTTCTCTGAAAATCGATTAGCCTTTCAACTAATGCATTTTCCATCAAACATTCTTTCACTGCAATTTTGAAGCTTGGAACTAGGTATTCCATAGGCATTATTGCCTCAACACCATAAGCTAGATGGAAGGGGGTATATCCCGTCGCTACCTTATATGATGTTTGATATGCCCACCATAAGGTTGCTGTTAGCTTATGTTCCCAATCCGTTTGACTTGCTTCCAATGTTTTCGTCAAGATAGTATACAAAATTTATTTGTACTCTCCGCTTGACCATTAGCCTATGGATAATAAGGTGATGACTTCTGGTGGACTACAAGGAATCCAACAAGTAAGTGATCAATAACCTCATTAATGAAATGTGAACCGCGATCATTGACTAACTCTAACAAGCAGCCGAATCTCGAAATAATTTTCTCATATAAGAACTTTGCTGTTGTTCATGCATCAGCTCGCTTAGAGGCTCTGGCTTCTGCGCCCATTTTGTGAAATAGTCTATAGCCACGATTACATATCGGGCTTGTGATGGATGCACTGCTGATTTCCTCGCTCCATTCGGGCACCATGTCTAGTTTGAACAAACAAGCATCAGGGAGGTCATCATCAACACCAGTTTCTGGTTCCCCATTTGGAATTCTCGACATATGATCGACCAATACATGTTGTGTCCCCTTTCTCACTGTAACTGTGAAGTCAAATTCCAATAGTAATAGCGACCAGCATGTGATTCTTCCCATGGTGCAAGGCTTGTGCCCAATGGGCCTTGAAGATGTTTCATCTTTCATTTTAAACTTTGACATGGGTGA